>NW_028256869.1:0-260000 GCF_048593485.1 Apis florea
TTTTTGTCCAAAAATGCGACTTTGTATTAGGAGAACATGATACGATAGGAGGTCGATCGAAAAATTTTTCCAAGAAATGACGTCGAATTCTCGGAATTTCTAAATTTCTTGGAAATGACGTCAAATTCCTGGAATTTTTAAAATTCTAAGAAATGACGTCAAATTCTTGGAATTATCGAAAATCTCTGTCGAACGAAATTTTTGGCCGAAAATTGGACTTTGTATTAGGAGAACATAAGTTGATAGGATGTCGTTCGAGAAATTTTTCCCGGAATTTCGACAGTTCTTGGAAGTGACGTCAAATTCTTAGAATTTCTAAAATTCTTGGAAATGACGCCATTCCTGGAATTATCGAAAATCTTGGTCGAATAAAATTTTTGGCCGAAAATTGGACTTTGTATTAGGAGAACATAAGTTGATAGGAGGTCGTTCTAGAAATTTTTCTAGGAATGCCAATTCCAAGAATTTTATTTATTTTTATATACTTACCTATACTTACCAATACTTACCTGATACTTACCATTCCAAATACTTACCTATTATAGCGCGCATTTGTTGTAAATATATAATGTTTTTCAACAGTTTACTTAAAACTAAGGGATCAGAGGATTATAGGGAAAGGAGTGTAGGAATGAGGGAATATAAAAATATAGGAATGTATAGAATGGAGGAATATGTATAACAGGAATATAGGAATACAGGATACAAGGATAGGAATATATGTGATAAAAATATAGGAGTACAGGAATATGGATATAGGAAACAGGAATATATAGGAATGCAGAAAGGGTTAAGGAATACATGCAATAGGAATATAGGAATACAGGATGCAAGGATAGGAATATATGTAATAAAAATATAGGAGTACTGGAATATACATAATAGAAATATAAGGATACAGGAATGTATAGGATCAAGGAATATACATAATGAAAAGATAGGAGTACAGGAATAAACATAATATAAAAATACGCAAATATACAAGATTAAGGAAAATATGTAATAAGAATATAGAAACGTATTTAAAAAAAAAAAGCTAATTTATAGTGACACTGCAAATAAACCTTCGAAATTCATAGTCCATTTCAATTAATATTCAATTCCTATTCGAATGTGTCATCGAAAATATATTGGGGAAAAAATGGAACTCTCCTTTTATCGTATCGAACCTCTTCAATCCCACATGTCAATACTCTAAACCTCGAACTCGTTTGAAAAAGTGCAATTGTCTTGCGGTTTATCGGCCGAATTAAGCCACGGGGATATTAATTCGAGCCAATGGCTAAAGTGCATTTACACGTTCAACCGAAAGTGGTCGGAGAGCGGCTAGCTCCTCTGCCCGAAATTCACTTCAGGAGGATTTCGCGTCTGACTCGTTCCCGGCTTCGTTCGTTATTAACAGGTCACGCGTTAGGTCAGGAACGTGGTAGAAAAAGCACCAAGGGATGGAGAGCTGGACGTGGAGAGAGGGACGAACAAGGGCAGAGACGAAGCAGGGGATGGAAAAGAGGCGAAAGGTGGATATTCACGGTATTCCCATGTTGGCCGAGGCCGCCGCGTGCGGTCCTCGCTGCGAAACGTCATTTAACGATTAGCCGTGTGCGAGGCGACGGCGAAATTCAAATTTAAACGGCACTCGCGGGATCGGTCCTCGAGGCGGCTGAATTTATGCTCGAATTACGGCACAATTGTCACATGGGTGAACGGTCCGTCGATGACAGTTTCCTAGCGCTTCCCAACTCATGGGAGAGAAGAGAAAAATTGTTCCGAGAGCGGGAAGGGGGGTAGATAGATAACACCGTGTCGGGGCGGTGCTTTAACGAAAATGGTGGAAAACTCGTTTCACCCTGTGCGCGAGGATCGTGAATTAAAAATGTTGAAAACGTCTGGGAGGTAGGTAGGTAGGTAGGTAGGCGATACCGAGCGAAATAAGATTCAAGGGAACGTCTTTGATGAGACGACGCTTTCATATCGAATAATATCGAACGTGTTCGACGCTCGAGAGAGTCTTTGGAGGGAATCGAGGGGGAAAAAAGATGGTTCTCGAATAAAGCCAATAATATTAACATTTGGGATGATTGGATATTTCTCCAACTGGTGGAGAAATTGCTCGCGAATTGTTTTTTTTCTTCTTTTTTTTTTTTTTTTTTTTTCCCTCGTTCGATGATATCCTTTAGTGTTTCAAGATGTATCTTCCGATTCATTTGTCTGTTGCCCGTGGGACTCGATGAAAGAAAGAAAAATGCACCGGATACGCGAGTAGTTGGAACAAATGAAGTGGTAAATTTCAAGGAAAACGAGATTATTCACGACGAGACGTATATCCATCAAACGTTCTTCGATCTCGGATAAAGAATCGTTTGTCGATCGTTCTTTTTCTTCTTTTTTTTTTTTTTCTTTTTTTTATTTCTATTTAAGAAAAATCACCGAAGACTGAAAGAAACACGACGGCAATCGACACCGCGCCGATTCATCTCGCAATCATCCACCTTTTCCTTCGATCTTCGACGCGTGGATCGATCGAATTCGCGGAAAAGGAAACAGAGAAAGAGGGAGAGAGGAGGCTGTCAGGCGGGATGTGACGGCCGCTACGAGGGATGAAACATGCTGAGCGACCGGCAAAGAGAGCGGCGAGGTTGATTAATGAACGCGTCGCCGAAAGAGCAAAATAACAAATAGCGCGTTGCCACGTTGCCCTCGGGCTGACGCGATGGCTGCCGTTCGAAGCTGGAACGAGGGGTTGCGGCCATGCCGCTTGCTTGATTCATAGTTGCCGCGGTGCACCGACGGCCTGTGACGAGGCGCAGCCTCGCGTTAAGCATACGACCGACCCCTCCAACGACCCTCCATAATTGATTGTCTCGCGCCCTCCGACCTGCCGACCAAATTTCGTTTCGTTTTCACTCGCCTCGACCTCGCCATCCAACCACGCATCCCCTTCAAGGGATACAACCGTCTCATTTTGCTTTTCCTCCTAACAACGAACCGTGCAAATTATTTTCTCCGATATTTTTCCACTGCGCGGTAATAAAATTATCTTAAAGAAGAACAGAATCGATAGAACGAATTCTTCCCTCAAATAGTATCCTTTATTTTATCACGATTCGAAGCTCGATTAAACGCATTATCGAGCGTTGATAATTGGAACTCCTCGAATCTTTGGATGGATAATGGCGAAAAGATGGAATGCAGGTTTTCCGGCGATCCTCTAGTTACCACTCTCTAGTTTTATCGAACCTGCTCGAATCCGAGGTTACACAATGGCTCGACACGTTCGAGTCAGCGATAGATTATGTAATAAGATCTTTGATTCCTCGCACGTCGTTGGAAACGAGTTTGGCCTCCAGATCCAGACTCTGGGCTGCCCTCCCGAAGATAGCCCACCACTCGATGTATCGCGACAATAATGGGAATTGCACGTCTTTTCGATATCGAGAACAATAAGGGAAAAAACTACACTGCGCATCAGTTTCTGTACTGGTGATTTCTTGGAGAAACTTTTCTTACAATCCTCTTTTCGTCATTTTAATTTTAATTTTCAGTGTTTTCATTGTTATTTATTCGTTAAATTATTATTGTTTAAGCTTATATCTGCACGCATCTAATTTGTAGAAGAATGCCCCGTAATCGCCTCTTAACGTTTCTCTTTCTTTTTAACAAATATCTTTTCCTTAACATCCCCAATAATATCATTTCCAATTCTCCAAGATCCAGTTTTTCGTACGTTCGTCGAATTTGAAGCGAATTTTCTTAATCGTCTTTGATACATCACGCAAATTTTTTGCACGGTTACTTAAGGGTATGATCTGAGAGTAACCAATAATTTGGGGATAATCATGGTTTGCATTTTTTTTTTTCCCCCAATAGAATAGATTCGACCACCTCTCTTGTCCAATTCATGTATTTCTGTAAGTCGTTGGATTCAAATAATGAGTAACTAGTATATTTTTAATATTACAATTCATATTTAATTCAAAAACTATAATTTTCTTCTTTTCATTTTTATTCAAGTATTTATTGATTTTTTCCATTTTAAGTTGTATTATGTATGTTTTATTTTTCTATATATATATATATATATTCGTATATTTTTTATATATTGATTACTATGTATATTTAAAAAAAAATTAGTATGCGTTTTCTAAAAATTAAAAAATATAAAAAAATAATTTCCTCCAATCGAATCCTGTCATTCGGACCACTGTGCGTCGCAAAAAAAATATTTCTACTCCTCGATTATAACGAAGTAACGCGATACAGATCGAAGACCACTCCTCGAAGAAGCTCGATTCAAGAGAACCAAAAAAACCAAGACAATTTTCCCAATCGATTATCGTGAACTCTCGACAGCGGGTAGAAGATTCGATGGATCGAATCGTGGTTTCACGCGTCTCGTTTCATTCGAACGAACCGCCTCGATTCCGATCCCTTTAACTTTATCCCGTTCGCTGGCTCGTAACGATCAGCTGTGCACACCTGATTACCGATCGGACAAATATTCAATCGGTGAAAAGGTCACCGGTCAACCTTCCTTTTTTCACCTCTTCATCCTCTTCCATCGTCCATCGAATTAATTGCCCGCCCCGCCTGACCTCGATATCCCTCCCTCCCTCCTCGATCGATTATTCTAGAAAAACTTGACCTCGCGTTAAATGATTTTTCCTTCCCGAATACGAGTGTATTTGCGGATATGGATAATAATTCGGTGCAAGAGAGCAAGGATATAATGGAGGATCAATTTTAACGAGTATCATTACGCTTCCCCTCCTACGCTTACGTAATTTTTCGTCACGTGGCATTTCACGTCATCAATATCCGCGGACAATACCTAAGAGTTTCGGAGAGGCAAGTTTTCAGATTTTCACTTTTCACCGAGTTTCCATACGTGTAATTTTTCACTCGACTGTCTCGCCGATATCTTGGACAAACAGTGTCGAACGACGGTGAAGGTAAGGGTTGATTCAGAGGGCGCGGTTTCGGATTATATTACCGAATATTTCAACCAACGTTGCGACCAGCCTATCCACCTAGGTAGGATAGATAGGCCAAGGGTTGGATAATTCTTTCCCCTTTCTTCCGTTGCGGAGAAGGGGTTGGAGATTTAGAGGGTCGTAAGTAGACCCGATTAGAGGGGGATCGCGGCGCACGAATCGGTCGAATGTCAGCGCGGATCGTTAGCGGGGGAACGAAAGGGCGATGGGGAGGGGGGAGGGAGGGAGAGAGGTAGGTTTCGTGGGTGTAAAAGTTGGTCGATTTGTTTCCGGTAATTCACCAACTTGCCTACTAACCATAAAGTCCGGCCAACTTTCCTTCCGACCAACTCCTTCGTTCCTCGTTCGTTACCCTCTTCCGCTCGTATATACCAACCCCCCTTCTGCTATAACACGAGGGGGAGGTGGTGGTTGTCGCAAACGGTGCGCCGAGAGCGCGAAACACTTGGCGTTTCTCCGCTTTCGGTTCACCTATCCATGCCTATTCTTCGCCCCCTCCTCCACCGATCGTGCGATACTGATATACAATATATCGATAATAATCAATCGCCGAACGGGTTGTAATCTCCTTCTTCGAGAAGGACGAACGAACGAGCGGATCTTTCTTCTCTTCTCTTGTCTTTTCTTCCTTCTTTTTTTCTTAAACGGTAGAAATTGCAACAACGAAGGCGAAGACCAACGATTCTTCAACTTCTTTCCGTTTGCTCTGGAGGAGGGAGGGAGGGAGGAGGTGGGAAGAGGGAGGTTACGTGACCGAGCCGGAAGAATTGGCGGAAAGAAAGAGGCGCAATTTCTTCCCGCTGTTTTTCGTTTTAATTGCACCAGGCGTTAGGGAGAGGGGGAGAGTAAAGGCACGCGATGGCTAACGAGATGGCGTAATATCTCTCTTTCTCTCTCTCTCTCTCTCTTTCTCGCTCTTTATCCCAGTTTCGTTTTCATCGATTAGCGACGATGAGAACGAAGGATGAAATGAATTATAAGCTGCTCACACGAGAGTCTCTCTCTCTCTCTCTCTCTCTCTCTCTCTCTCTCTCTCTCTCTCTCGTCGAGTAACGCGCGTCCTTTCCTTTAACCAGTTCGAAACCAGTGGCTCTAATGGGCGACGTTTGTTTTATTTCGAAAGGTTGGCAAGAAACAAAGGGAATTAGGAATACGAGGGGCAGAGCTCGGACCTTGCGGTTTCCGGTGGCACCTCGCAAATACTGCGGTTTCCTGCGCTACGTGCGAGAGGCAAAGCTAGTGGCCGGGCACCACTGTCCTTTAAAACGACAAGCTGACCGCCATTTCCGGAAATACGTCTCCGCGGCAAACGGGAAACACACTCGTCCGTGCAAATTTTCCAGCGAAATCGTGCCACGTCTCGTGTACAGCGTCTATAAACCTCTGGACTCGACCAGCGGTTTTTCTTCCTCTCTCTCTCGCGCACGCGCGCGTGAAATCTTTGACAGTTGTCGCCTCTGTGTGGATAACGATATTGGATATGGACGCAACGATGGCGTGTTTCCGGTAATAAAAACTTTCCTCGCGAACTTTCCTCGGCCAAGGTTTCCACGCGATGGCTATCGATTTTTATCCCGCCTTCTTCATAAACGATCGATAATTCATCCAACCCTTTCCTCCTCGAGGAAATTGACCGATGCTCGATCGACCCGTTCGAAGCACGTTCGCGTCCATGGAAACGGAGATTCGAGTTTGCAAGCATGGAGTGCGATTTGATTTTGACGAATTTGAGGACGAACACGATGGACGATACGAAAGGAAGAACAGCCGATCGGATGGAACACGCGAAGCAGCGGAGGGGTTGGAGAAAGGGGTGACGTGACGAGGGACGATGATTCTTCGCCGAGAAGTATTTTCGTGGGCGCCGGCCGATAAAAATCGCGTCGCGTCCTCGACTCGTGGGAACTCGAACAATTTTATAATAATCGAGAGGAAACACCGGGTTATCTACGCGATACGTTTTAATGATTTACGACCATGTGCCACGTTCACAGGCACGCGTAAAGATGAAACGACCAGATCTCTCTCTCTCTCTTTCTCTCCCTCCCTCCCTCTGCGTTGGAAAATCGGCGCGTGCAGGTGGATCGAGATAAACCTCGCCTCGTCTCGGACGAGAACGAAATCACATCGTCGAAGACAGAAATTACGCGGGTTGGCAAATTGGCATCGATTCCAGCTAAATTTGGCGACGAATGAAAAAGAATAGAAAAATAGAGAGAGAGAGAAAGAGAGAGAGGAAAGGGAGGAAGAAAAAATTCAATCGTTGGATCGGAACGGAACAGAGATTCGGTGTCTCCCTATTTTACGTCCTCGTTGGAAAAATCGACAAGCTGCGAGACAGCCTCGATCGACAGAGGCTATAGCGCGTTGCTGGACCGTTTCGACTCGTTATTCGTCGAGCGTACACATAGACGGGGGAGGGCCGTCTCTCTGTCAAAATAAAAAAAAAAAAAAAAAAAAGGGAGAGAGAGAGAGAGAGCGCGTCGTTGGTTTTTGCGGCGGATCCGATTCATTATTACGAAGACGGGTCCACGTTTGCATCGATTAAACGTCGCTCGATTCACGTGCACGTACACACACACACGCGCGCGCGCGCGCACGCACAGATGGTGGTCCTCTCTCTCTCTCTCTCTCTCTCTCTCTCTCTCTCTTCTTTCTCCCTCGCTTTTTTTTTCCCTCCCATTTCGTCGCCCTTGTCGATACTCGTTAACAACGACAAATCTACTTACCGAGTTAATCCGACGCGTCGTTGCGAACACCGCGATATCAGCCCGCCGCTCTCGTAATCTTACGATAATTCGTTCGCAATTTTTCATCCGGCAATTTACGAGCGTCGGTCCATCGTGCATCCATCCGCGTTTATATTAAAATGAAGGAAATAGAAGGAAAAGAAGGAGATGTGGAGGGAGGGGAGGGGGCAAGAACGAGAAACAGAGAGAGAGAGAGGAGAGAGAAATAAGAGGAGGGGGAGAACGGTGGTTGGAGAGTCGCGCATAACTGTAGCACGACGTTCGATAAATTGCCCCCAGGTTCTTTTTAGTCTGCCACGATATTTTATTTACCGGCAAAATGTATCTTTGTGCGCGTGCCACGGGAACGCCGACCGAATCGGTATATAAATCGAGCTTTCTTTTTTCTTTCTTTCTTTCTTTTTTTTTTTTTTTTTTTTTTCAATCTCGGGGAATCATTGCGGGAATTCCTAATTTTCTCTCTCTCTCTCTCTCTCTCTCTCTCTTCTCTCTATCTCTCTACCCGTAGCGCAGTACTCTCCACAATTTTATCCCGTTTCGCGAAAAAAAAATTTGTATCGAGGATACAAATCGATGGAATGGCGAATCGTTAAAATTAGCCAAAGGGGGAAACTAATTGAAATAGATAAATTTGAGGCGTTGATAACGAGGGAGAGAGATTATTTCGGAATCAAAATTAAACGCGTTCATATGTAATCCGTTTATATTTAGAACGAAAAGGTAATCGGCGCGGTAATAGGACGGAATAAATTTTAATTCCGACGGACGCGTAGGTATTAATAATCGCGATCAAATATATATCGGATTAGTTACGTGCGTGCATCCGCGGAACGTGGAACGCGCGAGCCGTATCCCAGTGTATTCATAGCGCGGATACGACGAGATATGATTCTAACGTGGGCAACGCGCGTCTGACGAATTCCATCCTAAGCTCCTTAGAATAGTAATTCGTTCTCGAAATACATCGCGGTTCAAACGGTGCGCTGCATGCCCCGAATGGAACCTGACTTATTCCCCAAAACGACGTTATATCATATTCCGTACCCGATCGTACGAATTACGCGTAAATTACACGCGTATCAACGGGAGAAGTAGCGTCTCGAGAATTCCCTCTCCCTCTCCCTCCCTTTCTCTATCTCTCTCGAGGAGCAAAAGCGTTGAAAGACGAATGGAGAGAGCCGACCCCTTGGTCGGTGAACTTTGACTTCCAAGCCGACTGGTGGGAATTGTCGGTGATTTTTCGAGTCGTCTCCCAGACGACGACGGATATAAAATTTATCACGGGTGGCGGGATAGGGTCGAGAGCACCAGCAGTAATAAACGCCGTCGAAAGAATGCCCTGAAACGTTTAAAGAACGAACCTCTCTCTCTCTCTCTCGCCGATATACACATCACATTGTCGGGCAAGAAAGCGAATTCCACCTTTGCAGAGCTGGCACAACCTTCCCGCTCAGGATTCTTTTCGTCGGCATAATGAACCTCGCTCGTTTGCACGCGAACTCCGATTCCTCTCCTCGTTCCAGGCGATTATTTATCGAGAGAAAGACCTCTCCGACGCGTGCCATCCTCGCTTCGATCGTCACGAAAAAACCGGCTAGCAACGTACTTCTAAATAGATCGTTTCTTAAGAAGATTCGATCAATCGTGCAATCGTCCCTCCCTTCGATCCTTCTTCCCCGTGAAAAGGGGACAGTGGCCGAAACGATACACGCGCGGTTTCACTGGGCGGCCAATTTCGAGCGAGAGAGTTGCTCCACTCCAATCTCCCTTTCCCGGGGAAAAATTGTTCTCGCCGTTTTCCGTTTCTATCCTGGCGCGTTTAATAAGCGAAGGGATCGGGCCCGATGGAAAAATCAATCTTGGAACGGAAGTTGCCCCATCTCGAGAAGCGGTCGGCCTGTTGCCGCCGAATGGGAAACGGGGAAGAGGTGGTCGTTTACGTAATTCGTCTTTGAGGGAAAGGGTGACGTTCGTCGAACAAGGACACGACGACGAACCACGACGGCCAAAATAGAAGCCCAGGTTCCTGGAAGGGATTTCAGAAGCGTGGCTTCTGTCTCGTGTCGATGAACACGCCCGATCGTGTCGATGCACCCGTCCTCGAAAGGAGGACCTAATGGATGGGCTGAGAACAGTGAGAGAGAGAGAGGGAGGGAGGGAGAGTGGGCCATTTACAGAAGCTTAATTCGCCGTAAAGGAACAACGCGACGACAAACACGCACGGGAAGAGGAAAGAGAGGAGAAGCTATCTCCGCAAAGATGAAAGACCATTTTCTTTTTTCTCAAAACATTTTCTCGAATTCCTTCTCGAATTCTTCAGTTTTCGCTTTCGGGTTGCGCGGCTACGATAATTTTCCACCGGGAACAACGGGGACAGGTTGCGATCTCGCCTCGTGAGAGGGGTGTTTTGAAGCAGCTTCGCGCAGATGCGGTTCGCTCGTCCCACCCCGGACGGGAAAGTTTCTCAAAAGAAGCGACGGTCATTTCGGGCGAAAGTTTGGCCGGCTGGTAACCGTTACGATAGAAAATGGACGTGGCGTGGCACGTTATTTACCCGCGGATCGATCGGCAACTGGCAGGAAAACTGAGAAGAAAAAAATTGCGCGCGGAAAAAGAATCTCTCGTCGTCGTCGTTCTCGGTATTTTCCTCTCGATCGATTCAATTTCCAGCGAGAACTGGTATAGCGTAGCCTTGAAGCCTATAAACACTTGTCGACGGTGTAAACAAGTTTCCGATCCGTATATTTGCCAAGAGCGAGGTGGCAAGTGGTGCGGCCACGCTACGCTTAATTTATTGTTCCAAGAATCTATCGAGGACGAGGCCTCGAGAGATGTTTCTTCTCCTCGTTTCCACGGAAACTTACTTCCTTCTTTCTTCCTTCTTGCCACGAGCCGAATACGGAAATACGAATCCTCGAATGGAGTCTGTCCGAAATCGTGGTGGCCGTGGTTCGAGTGGCCAAGTCTTGTCCGCTTCTTCGCCAATTCTAGGATTCTTCGATTACGGACGAGAAAAGAATCTTTGCACCGAATCTCACCCTTTTGGAGAGAAGAGCGGCGGAGGAGGAGGATTTGGAAAATTAGAAAAAGTCTGGTAACATTATCTGGCTATTTCACACTTGATACAGTCTTTCCACAGTCACTGTACGGGGACAGCCTCTCCTCTTTCTCCTTTTCGGTCTTTCTATTTCGGTTTCACGTAGATTACAACCGGTAGCGCGGACTCGAACTATTATTAGGCGACGCTGCTGCCTCCCTCCTTCTAGATCGTATTATTTGTTTGACCTCGCTTTCTCGCGCGACTCCTCGCGCTAAGCCTCCTTCTTCTCTTCTTCCACGCCTCCCGTGCAACCGTCCTGCTCGTCCCCTCGAGAACAACAGGCCCGACACAATTTTTATTTCCAGCCCGAGCTTTCCAACCATCTTCCAAGAGATCGACGATCGCTTTAAAACCGCCTCGACTCTCCAGGGAGAGACACACTTTCACCCATCATTGTTGCCCTTCCTCTTCTAATTCTTCTCCGATTTTCAATTATCCTCGACAGAGAGAGAGAGAGAGAGTATCGAGATCGAACGTTTCAAGGAGGAATTTCGTAAACGTCGAAACTGGAGCACACCTCGCTCCACACCCCTCCCGCTCTCTGGCCCAGGAGTGTAAACAGCTGGTGGAATGCCATGGGGGAAGCGTTTAGCGAGTGTTAAGCTAAATAAACTCTCCTGCCCTAAAGAGGGAGGGGAGTGGAGGGGCGGGCTCCGTTTACAATGGTAACGAGTGCCGTAGCGAGGGGGTGGTTGGATGATGCTTTCGAGCGAATTCCTTCTCTCGTCGAATAATTCGCCACTCCACGAGCGAATAATCGAGTCGACGAGCAGGAACAGGGACAGGGACGGGTGCTTTTTTTCCCCCTCCCTCCTCCCCAATTTTTAATCCCGATTTTCCCTTTTTCCAGAGGAAAGGAAACGACGTCGACGAATCGAGTCGAAAGCCGGTTTATTTCGGGGATGAAATAAAATTGGAATAAGTCCGTGAGCAGACTGTGAGCACGGTTAAACGTGGCGTGGCTACATAACGAAGGGTGTGTGTGTGTGTGTGTGTGTATAATAAGAGAAAAGGCATTGTCGTTATTTAACGAAGCGATAATCAGTCTCTCCTTTGTTCGAAGCTTCCTCCACCACCTCGTGTCTCTACGCATTAGTCGCCATCCTCGCAGACTGCCGACTTATTACATTACACGCGGTTCCCGGGCTTCTTTCTCGCGGCTTCTTTGTCATTCTTGATAACCTCGTTCCTTATGAATTAATCCCGACATCGGCTCCCCCGCCTCCGACGTTACGCGTCGAGTTTCCGTCAGAAGATGGCGGACGTGGTGGAAGCTTGATGAACGCGTATAACCGGAGGGAAAATCCTTCCCTTCGCTCCTCGTCGCTCCTCAATCGCGCTATAAACGTACAAATTGATAAGGAAGGAAGGAAGAGCTCCTCTTTGAAAGAGAGAGAAGGAAAAATCGAAAAAGAATCCTGCAAAACTCTTCGATTCCTATTCTTCGCATCTACATCTTTTGTACATGCTAATATATATACAATATGAAATCGTCTCGAAAAGGAGTTTAGTTCGTGTTTTATTCCGTGAAACATCGGTTGGAACGGGTTGAAACGCGATTGCCAGAATAGTCACGTAAACGAGGGAATGGAGAGAGAGAGAGAGAGAGAGAGAGAGGAGACACGAAGTTCGGACGTCGAACGTTTAATCGACGATGGTCGAGATTAGGCGAGCGACGGTGTTAATGCGCGTCGCCATTAAGCGCGTACTTAACGCTGCGTGCGAACAAGTAAACGGAGAGAACGTGGAGAGAGAGAGAGAGAGAGAGGGAGGGAGTCGTTTTCTGGCCGCCGTTCGAAATCCGTTTAACTCTCTCCAGATTATCGACGCTATTTAAACGACGATATCGAAAATATCGACGATGAAAATGCAAAAATATCAGCGAACGAATAACAGTCGTTCCCTTTCTTTTTTTCTTCTTTCTTTTTTCCATTCCCCTCCCTGTGATAAAACCGGAACACTTTGTCGGTCGTGGATCGTAGAAAGCGCAAGCAAAGGGGACATAAGGATTTCTCAGCACGTTTCTGGGCGTCGCGGTTCGAGGTTGGCCGCCACCAACCGTGTACCGGAGAAATTAGTTCGTGCACGTGATTACCCGTGAAGGCACGCAGCTTGCCGCCAGAAACCAGCCACGAGAGCCAAAGAGAGAGAGAGAGAGAGAGAGAGACGAGCGTTGCTTGTTCCGGGAGGGAGAGCGATAAGGGATTGAGGACACGTGGTTGAGACTCGATTTCCAAGAATCGGCCTGACGTAGATTCTTGAGAAATACGTACACTGGGCTCCAAAACCAACCTACCTCTGTACTCGTGGCGAAAGGAGGGAAGAACTCGAGTGAAGAGTGGAAGAGCATCGTCGTTGTCGTCGAGAGAAAGAAAGAAAAGGATTTTGCGAGCGAATCGATGCGTGAATCGTGGACGATGAAAGGCGATCATCGTTGCCCCTTGGCTCCCTTTGTGCAATTGGTGGAGTCGGCAACAAAGTGAGCTCGGCCGAGAATGGAGTTGGATGGCCGGGCCGGCAGACGAAATTAACAAGCCAGAATTGGCCAAGTTTCTGTAAAGTCGTCGCCGTTACCCGCCGATCTCGAGGAAAATTTCACGGGGCGGGTAAATGGAGGAGAGTAAAGTTTCATCCTTTACTTTACTTTTCGCAGAGAGTTTTAGCTTTCGACGAGAATCGAACGAGCGAACGAAGTGAGGCCACGACCTCGAAGGGCCGTAGTTGGGGGAGGAAAAGTAGGCCGGTTCCTCGTCGCGGAATTAACACGCTAATTTTTCCGCATGGCAGGGCGCTAGGTCGATCGCGTTTGTGCGAGAAGAAAGATCGCCGAGAATCTCTCTCGACTCGCGATTAATTAGAGACGACTGGTCTACATTTTTCCTTTTAGCGAACGCTTTTAATCATTCCAACGATTTCGAGCTCCCTTTCTCTCTCTCTCTCTCTCTCTCTCTCTCTCTTTCCGCTCCATCTCTTAATCTTTGTCAGTCGATCATCCACGATATGGTTTAATGGAATTTCGCGGGGGAGTGTACGATGTACAGATGGCGAATGCGAGAAACATTTGTACATCGAGTAATTGTAATTAAAAAGAAAAAGAAAAAAATTCGTATAATCCAAGTTGTTGGATCATAATATCATAATAAAAAGCTATGTATTATGAAAGAGAAAGAGTTTCCTTTGCGTTGTTAATAATGCGAATCTCTAACGAGGAGGCAAAAATATATATTCGAAAATACCACGAATTGTGAAAAAGGAACGTGCAGAATACACGTACACGCGGGGCAAACTCGCGTTCCTCGTTGCGCGAGCGCAACTCTCTCGGTCTCGCATAGAGGGAGGGGGGGCATCCCGTAAGTGGAAAAAGCCCGGCTATGGTCAGACACGCGCCATCTCCTTTCCCATCGATTCTAATTATTACAATTCCGGGACAGTGAGCGACCCTCTTATCTAATAACAATAATTTTATCCGTTCGGAAACGGCCGTTTCGTTGCTCTCGAGAATTCGAAATTGTAAGAAACGCCAAGATTAAGGAATTTACCGGGTCTCGGAGAAAAGAGCCGGAGAAAATTGGTAAAAGAAGAAAGAAATTCGGCTGCTACCGCTAATTAACCGAAATTAACCTGGTAATTTTCGCGAGTATTCTTCGACCCAATTAACGTTTTACACTCCATTATTTACCCGACGAACGGATTAAATCGAAGAATGGCGGAAGAAAAGAGAAGCGTGGGGAAGGGAGAGAAGCGGTTTCAATCGCCAACTCTTTACCGATCCGAGGGTACTCGAGACACGCGGGGCCGCATTTACTTAAAGGGTTACTTCCGCCACTGTACTTAACCCTTTTTAAAAATCACGACAGCCCCCTGTAATAAAGCGATAGTCTGAAGGGGCCGCGACGTGCTCACGCGTCAATGCGCGTAAGTAGCTTGAAAAAAAGTTTAAAAAGTCTCGCTTTTCCAAGTCCAACTACGTACAGCCCTCTCTCTCTCTCTCTCTCTCTCTCTCTCTCTCTCTCTCTCTCTCTCTCTCTCTCGCCAGGCCAAAGGAAATTCCCTTCGGGGTAAATATTTACAGCCACGATCAAACGGGCGCGCCGTTGCCTCCAAATATTTTTCCAAACAAAACGAGGACCTCGCCAATTTTCCCTCCCCGTGAAAATTCTCCTCGATCCGAGGAGCGAACTCCACCGATCGAATAAATCGACCGTGACGAAGTTTCGAAACCTGCAGTTTCCAACACCTTTCCCCCCTCCCCCCTCCCACCACCACAATGTCTCCCCTCTTTCGAGAGAGAAGTCTCTCTCTCTCGAAAGCAGGACCCCGGCTGCCGCTAAGGTATTTCTAATTTAAACGTGGCCGAGCAAAGAATAGGAAAAGGCGCGACGCGAGGTTGGTTTACCAGCACAGGCTCGTGAGTAAGGCCTCGTTCACACCGCACACGACAAAAACGCGGTGGGCGGAGATGAACGCGCGGTGGAAAGAGTTTCTTTATTTCGCGCCCACTTTCTCCTCTCTTTTCTCCTACCGAATTAGATTTGTTCGGTAATCTCCGAATCGTCGAGGGTCGACGATCTCCCTTCCGACCATTTTCTCCTTTCGAGAGCAAAATTCGAGAAACGGGGACACGAAAATCGTTCGTCATCGAATATCTTTTTTCTCTCTCTCATCGACTTGTTCTCGACGACGCGAGAATCAGGGAATCACAATTTCAAAAAACGCATCCTCCCCTTATCGGGCGAGGAAGACTTATATTCGGATGAATAAATTCCTCGCCCCGGGCGAATCCATTCTTTTCGATTCTTCTCCCCGTCGATCTCTCGTCGACGTTCGAATATATATATATATATATATATATATATATATATATACATATCCTCGCAGATTTGAGAGACGCGGGTCGCTTCGGGGCAAAGTAGATTTTTCGAGGCGTCGCCGTATCCGCGAATCTCTGGCTACCCTTGCGGCGACATCCGCCTCGCCTCTTCTCCTCGTTTCGGATAACGCATCCATCGCAGAGAGAAATATATATATATATATATCGATACCGGTTGTAAAAGCTCTTTGGAAATCAGCGGTTGAATCGAAGGCAAATTACATTTCCTTCGAGTATTCAGCGGAGCGCGGAAAGGAGGGAAGATGAAGAAGGGAGAGTTCCTGTTTGTCTTCTCCTCGATATCGGTCTCTCTCCCTCGTCGGATATCGGCAACATCGCCCTTTAACACCATAATCCATCTTCCTTCCGTTAACCCGTGTTAGAGAGACGCGGATGCGACATGAGAACGCTGGAGGAGGACGTCCTCTTAATCGTCGATCCTTCCCTCCCTTCTTTCCACCGATGGATGGAAAGGAGTAAGGGGAGGAGCGCCTCCTCGAATTGGATCGGACAAGATTGCGGATGCATCGCGACACGCCGGTTTCGCGGTGGTGATCGATCACGCGGAGGGATCGTCGCGACACCCGACCGCCGGGAATTGCCGAATCCCTCGGCGTTCTGGAAAACTACGCCGAATTCCCTTCCCCCCTCCCCTCGAATTCTCGTTCTCGCCTCGGAGAAGAGGGAGAATTTCGAGAAATCGACGTCTCCTCCTCCTTCTCATCTTTCCTCTCGAATCCGAAGGGAGAGAGGATCGGTACGTGGACAGCGAGGGGCGAATTTAAACGAGGGAGGAGGAGTTTGGTCTTGGAGTCAATCTCGAGATGGATTCGGCTGCGTCGCCTCGTTCGTCATTGTCGCGCGTAAAGTTCGCTCGTGCGGTTTCACCACGAAGTCGAGGAAACGATGCGATAGCGTTGCTCGAGAAGCCTTCGTTCGGATTCGAGCGAGCCAGAGAGGAAGAAGCCGGTCGATGACTTAAGAGGCGACAATTAAGCTTCTCGCGCTGGCGAACGTGAACAGACGCTCTAATTTTACCGTGATTATTAGAACATTATTGGAACAAAGTTGCACGTAAGAGGAGAAAAAGTGTGGAGATTTTTCGTGTCGTAATTAAGAGCGAAAGGAGAGAGAGCCGTGCAACAAATCGCTCTCGAGAAATTAGTGGAAAAGGAGAAGCAACCCCTAAAAACTGGAAAACGCAGCAACAGACGAAGAGAGAAAGGAGAGAAAGGGAGAGAGGAGGATGGGGAAGACGCGGGTGGAGCGAGGAGTGTTTGCCTAGCCGAAGCACGAACCCCGTAAATAGAATCCCATTAAAGCCTTGACGCGTTGCCGCCCGTCCTCTTCTCCTCTCGCAGATATATATACGTGAGAAGGCGTGCGGATCTTAGGCACCTGCCTAGCCTACAGCCGGGGGATGAGGGCGCGGCCCGATAGGAAAGACGTCGTGGTCGAATAAGGTGGCCGGCCACTTTCGCCGGTATAAGATGGAATCGAGAGAGGCGAATCGTGTACTACTCGTCCAATACTCTTCCCCCCCCCCTCCCCCTCGTTTCGTCTTACTTTTCCTGTTCCACGTAGACAGAACAAACTCCCCCCCCCTCCCCCCCCTCCCTGGAGCTCTCGGATTATATTTCGGCGGCGATAAGCGGGGAATTCTAATCGCTTCGCTATTTACGAATTCCATAAGCTCGACGGGAGGCGAACACCAAAGGAATACCAAAGGCGAAGAACGCGAAGTCTTGGACAAGGCAGTCGTATATATCGGTTCGCCAGTCTCGTTCTATTTATCTCTTCAGCCCCTCGATTTCCCGCTACACATCAATTTCTCCTTTCAATCCGTCACTCGCCGTTCCTATTTGTTTAGCGATCCGTTCCCTCGTATTTTTCCTCCTTCTCGACCCTTTCCTCCTTCCTTTCAGAGAAGACCTTCCTCCTCGTTCGTCCCCCGGAGGATTCATCGTCCCCGTATGTATGTATGTATGCTCCGTCCGTTTCGTGTCGCCGTGAAGCGAGGAGGAGCGTACACACGAAGGCTCTCGTGCATCCACGTCGATGGAAATTGATTGATCGACTTCGCCGCGTTTTCCCACGGGCAGTCATCGTACTTCCTCCATCGTAGTCCCATTCGAATGGAACCTCGCAACCGGAGGGGGATCGATGCATCCGCCTCGAATCCTCCTCCTCCTCCTCCTCCTTCGTCGAGTTTCTGATTAATTCGACGTCGTTCTCTCCGCGAGAAAATATCGCCGCAGCGGCACGAATCCGCGAGCGAAACCGTCGGGGGTGAACGATGGGCCCGCGATTTTACAGAACTCTCGAGAAATTAACTTCGTATCGCGTTATTATCGTGCACCAAGATTCAAATTTTGCTCGAACGCTTCTTCTTCTTCTTCTTCTTCTTCTTGGAAAGAACACGTGGAAAAATCTTTCGAAAAATTGGTACGGAAAAGGGAAGGGAGCGCGATGACGGTGCAACCCCGTCTACCGTGAGTTAAAATTCGAGAAACGATCGCGAATACGATCGGGAAGGAAGGTTCGCCGTATAATTCGCCACTAAACGGAGCCACGTAACGGAAAGGTTCGCCCCATTCGGGCGGCGTTATCGCGCGCTTTTATCTCCGTTATTTCTTCCCGGCCGCGGGATTCGCGGGGAAACGGACGATCGACGAGGAGCGTGTTACGTAACGGGGCGAAACATCCGGCACGAGTCGTAGAAATCCGGCGTAGCCAACCCCGGCTGCCAAATCGAATTCCATCGAGAGGAACGCGCGCTCGTATCCGTCGAGAATTCAGGAAAAAGTACGAGGGGGTGGGAGGGGGTTATGGAGAGGGAACCATCGTGGAAGACAAAAGAGCAACTCTGGAGTTTCGAAAGTAACGACAATGACGTGCGAGGAACCGTAAGGTGAACTCTTCGAACTCCGTCGCGGAAATTTCGCTTCTGGAACGATCGCTCGTTCACGAGAGCCTCTCTTCCACTCGTCAACCACGGTGCGCAACCACGCTCTCTCTTTTCGAGAGAATAAATGCATTCTTGGACGAATCGATTGTTTACCGGATGGATCCGACTCGAATTAACGATCGATCAGTTTCGATCGGAATCCACGATGGCAACAACTTCTCGGGGAAACTTTCGAGAAGTTTTATGAAAATGAATCGAAAGTTGTTATTTCCTCGCGATAAAATACACCCGAAACTTTGCACTCCGCGTCTATTTTGCATTTCTAATTGGGAGATACGTATAATAATAATCGGGAAAGGGTGGGAATTTTCAGCTGCCTGATCCACCGCGATCGTTAAACGTCGGTATGGCGCTACGCCGGGGCGCGAATGAACGATTGATCGAGCGTCGAATATTCACCGAGCCGCGCGCTATTTATTGTAAACGGCGCATCGATTCGCGGCCGCAATTTGATTTCGCGCGATGACGCCCGATCGAGTCGGAAAAGTGACGGTTCCGGTGCGCGGCCGGCCGGCTACCTGCCCCATCATTCGATCCAATTAATCGCGTGGCCCCGCTCAATCCTCGACTCGCGGGGCGTGGTATGCGGCCGCGGAATCGCGGCGAATTTTCCGCCTCGGGATTCCTGCGGCGGGAATCCACCGATCGAAAAACGAGGGGGGGGGGACTAACAGGTGTATCGTTGAAAATCCGATCAAATCGCCGCCAGTTTGTTCGCCGGCATTCTTCTTTTTTCCAAACTTGTTTTTTCCAAGCCCGTCCGAGGAAGGAGCGAGTGGCTTCTTTCCAGTTCCAAACTTTTCCGCTTTGTCCTAATAAACAGCCGACATTTTGTTTCCTTTTCTTGCTCGTCGGAAACCACGCGCCGACCATCGATTCAAAGTGCAAATTCGATCGATTTCGCATTCTCTAAAAGAAATCTTGCCCTCCAAACCTTTCTCTTCCAAGTATTTATATATGTATGGGGATGATAATATTGACTACCCATGTAAACGACGACTTTGCTTGTCGCTCCTCTTACATCGTATTTCTTTTTTTCTTTTTTTTCCTTCGCAACAAAAAGCGTGCGCACACGCGAAGCCGGCTGGCGTTCCGCCAATTTTCGAGCTCGCCGATAGGACGATCTTCACGCGCGATAAGTGCACTCGCGTTGCGCAAAATTCACCCCAACGGCGAATTATCATCGGTGTGATAACCGCCGTTTTCCACCGATATTCCTTTTCCTCCGTATTTATACGTTCTGGCTATCATCCTCTCTCTCTCTTTCTCTCCTCCACCACTCTAAACGTAAACGCATCACGAAAATACATCCGTTTTTCGAATATATTTCCTATCCCGCGGATCGACTTTGTTTTTTTTTTCTCCCCTCCCCTTCCCTCGGGGAGGGAGCAACAAACGCGGGCATATTTGCTTCTTCCCAGGTTGAAATCGATATTCGCAATAACTCGGCCCGTCCACGGGAATTCTGATTCGACGCCGGTATTCACCTAGTCTGTAATTGGAACGCGCCTCTAAATGAAACATGCATGCCGCGCACGACGGGGGAGCGGGAAATGCGGCTCGATCGTTGAGCTGCGGGTTGTCCAGCAGGGAAGAGGGGGGGGAGGGAAGGAGGAAGATGTCGCGGAGAATGGAATCTCTTTTTTTTTTTTTTTTTTTTCTTTTCCCGAATCGATCGATTTGATACGTGGATTGGAGAAATGGATCGAGGGTGCTTTGCATCGCAAACTTGCGGTGGATGAGCGCAGGAATCGTAGGATAGAAATTGGATGCGTATATATATACACGTATGAAGTAAACGTAGCAAGCGTAATAATACAAAGAAATTACCAAGGAATAGATACGAGTGAACCATCTTCTTCCATCTTCTTGCGATTAGGATATTTGAAAATTATTCTCAAGCATCTAAAAAAAAAAAAAAAAAAAAAAACGGGTTCTACTTGAGAAAGGAAATTATTCAATCGAGATAGAATCAAAGACGATCGTGCCCCATCCTTCCAGGGCACGTTTATTGCCCCTATCTACCCACCATACACGCCTCGGCCGGACAAACTAATTCCCTTGAACGAGGGAGGAGGGTGGCGCGTAGGCGAAGCGGACACAAAACACGAAACGATTAAAATTATGCCGATCGCGCGACGATGGCCGGCTCCCACGAGAGATCCACCTACTCCTGGTAACGTTCGGTAAAATATGCATTGGCAATTTCAACGATCTCCTCGGAAAGCCTCGGAGAATCATCGACGTTCTTCTTCTTCTCCCACCCCTCCCCCTCCCCCATTTCCATATCCGTGGCCCAACCTTCTCAATCGAATCTAGGTAATAGGAAACAGAGAACGAATCTGGCTCTAGTCTCTCCTCGAGGGGGGAGGGGAAAGGAGGGAATTTCGTTGGACGAATTCTCGATAAAAATCCAACGACGTTACCGAGCACGGTTTTCCAATGGGGCGGGAATAAAATTACAAGCGGGAGGATGGGGGGAGGGGAAGGGAATTCTAAGGTAAGGGGAAGGAGAGCAAGTTGGATTCGATGTTCCTTGAAATACCACCACCATTTGTATCGAGGCCGTTAGCATTGGCAATGGGGCGGGTTTAATTCGACCCTCGTTTACTTAAATTGCTCCACTCGATGACGATAGTCTTGTAAAGAATTGGGCGCACGATCGGTGGGCCCGAAATAAAACCAAACGAACCGAATGTATATCGGGCCGGCCGATCATACATCGAATACCTTTCCTCGAGAAAGCGTACCGAACATTATTTACTTCGTTCGTCCCTTCGAAAAGAATCATGGCAAGAATCATCTTCTCATCCATCCAGAAGGGATCACCGAGATCCGAAAGTGTATTCGAGGCTCCCCGCCACGAAGGCGGAAGAAAGATCGGCGAGAGTTTGGCAAGAATCCGATATAAATATCTTCTTAGCCACGAGTCTTTACGGCTCCTCTCCCTCGAACAAAGGAAAGCCAAGCCAGGTTCGAGTCCGATTTTCAATCAAGCCCGATCGGCGATAAATCAAACAAGATTAACGGCGACCGATCCACCGACTTGAGGAAGCGCGCTGCTCTATTTACGGGACGGTCGATTTAGGTCGATAAGGACGGGGGTCCTCGCGTACGTATATCGATATACACATGTCGGGTGTATATGCACGGGAGTATAATAGAATGCATTCGAGGTCGCAAGCACGAGCATCCCCTATCCTTCCGCGGATATTAATGGCGCTAGATATTGCTTTCGCACGCCGGGCTATACCACCACCACCACCACCACTGCTACCACCACCCCTATCCGCACGGCTATGTATTATTAATGCCGTCACGAGACAAAAAGGGTTCGCGATCGAGCGTGACGCGCCATCCTTTAACGAACGCCGCTTCCTACGAATCCTTCGTGCTCTCCCTCCGCCCCCACGGATTTCCGCGAGGTATCCTCCTCCACGGGAGAGGAATTACGTTCGTCGAAAAGGGAAGGAGGGATTAAACTTCGAAATTATCTCGAAGAAAGGAAGTAAGGGAGAGAGGGAGGTTGCGATTTTTCCCCTCGAATCGGAATCGCCGCGAAGTTAAAATCGCGGCGAAGACAATGGGCGAAAAGTTGGGCGCATGCCGCTTGTTCCCTCCGACCTATGGATGGGGTAGGTAGGTTAACTCGGGCGACCTATTTTCCAAGGGAGAGTTAAAGAGCAACCATCACCCTCCATGGCTGGCTATTCGTCACGGCCCGTAATTTCAACTCCCGTTCAACGCGGAACAATATCTTTCGCTTAATAACCGTGGGCCGAGATATTTCGCGTCTACTCGGAGAATTAGCGAAACGATGGATTCGCGAGAGACTCGAGAAACGATTCCTCTCCGTCTCTTCTAAGAAGAGAACCGGCTCGATCGATCCGCGAAACGAATCTCCCTCCCTCTCTCTCTCTCTCTTTGTTAATCGTAATTCTTACGTCTCTTCCACGAACAGAGAGAGAGAGAGAGAGAGAGAGACAGGATTTTTTCCTTTCTTCGTCCCCTTCTCGACGCTACGTGGAAGAAAGGAGGGACGCAAAAGACGAATCCCAAGGAAGGCCCCCCCGCGATCCATTAATTTCTCATCCAATTTAAGGGCCAGGATGATCCGCGCGCGCGCGCGCTTTCTTCGAGAATTGGGAGAAGGATCGGCCTTGAAGACGGCCAGGAGGAAGAAGTTAGTTGGATTAGAATCAAGCATCGGGGCGGAAAAGTCGGGTCGACGGATTAATTCGCGATAGCTCGTTGAAACAGATCTGAAGATTTATCGAGGAACGATGACCTCGCGTGCCCGTCTTCCCTATCTTATATATATATATACCTGGCCATCATCCTCGCCGATCGAATCGACCCTTTGTCCCTGTTCCTCGTTCCTCCCCCTTTTTCAACCGTTTCTCTTCCTTCTTTCCTTCGTTTTAACGTGCTCGTCCTCGACAACGTCGAGCCCCGCTAACGAGATACCGAGTTTGTCAACGTCTTCGCGACGACGATCTTCGAGCTTAAGACGATCCTTCTCGACACTCTCGTTGGATGGACGCGAATTCGAGTTCGATCAGGTTAACTCTTGCAACTCTTGTAGCAACCTCCTCGAGTACTCGGACCTTGCTAATGAGGAGTTTCTTCTTCGAGGGGCAAGTTTTAATTATCGGTGATTTCGATACCCCTCCTCCTCCTCCTCCTCCTCCTCCTCTTCCTCTTCCTTCTTCTTCGTACTCTTGTTCCTCTCGCAGCCCCTCCCGTCGATCGAAGCGACGAGAAACCGCCACCGTACCCTCTCTCCCCCTCTCCTGTCGAAGGCTATCTTTGCAACGACGACAATTATCGACGATAAATATGCGGGGATGGTGACAAATTTTTTCCCCGAAAGATAAAAGCTCTTCTCTCGCGATAGAAGAGCGAGTCTCTCGAGAATGGAGAGAAAACGCTTCCCTCCGTTGAAATTTACACGAGGCTGATCGAGAAGATGGGGGAGGGGAAGGGGGGGGAGGAAAGGCGGTCGATCTCGTATTGTTTGCAGTACGAGATTGGTTCGTCCGTTTAAACACGCGACCCCCGTGATTTCGAGGAGGAAGAAAAAGAAAAGAGAGAGAAAAAAAATTTCCTCCTCCGAGGAGCGGAAAGATTCTCATCTTCCCCCTGTGGTCCCCCCCTCCCCCATGCCATCTCTCTCTCTTTTTTTTTTTTTTTCTATTCGGTCGGTGATCCGAACGCCGACCCCTCGAACGCGATAAGTCGGCCCAATCTCGCGGGCAAGATCCGAGCAAAGCACGGATTTCGCCCGGCTTTCTCTCGCTCGGGCGAAGAAAACACGATATTACCACCATCCTCGACCACCACCACCACCACCACCACCGTCCATCTACGAATATTTCTTCGTCTTACAAGGCTTTAATCCTTCCAAGGCTTTTTCTCGCTTCCCGAGGGAACCCCAGGGGGATGCGACGAGTAGCATGGAAAAATGGAAGAGAGAGGGTGGAATATTTTGATACGTACTCGAGAATATAACGGACACGAAACGGATTAACGCGTAACTTATCGGGTGTCGATTCGAACTTGTCGCGCATTAATTACGTATACGAGGGGGGGGGGGAGAGGGCGTAATGGATTTCCATTAAATTCTACTCCAAATCCTATTATCCAGCAATTCCAGAAGCGGCGAGATTTACTCGTTTGGGCGACGGTCGTCGATCGACGGTTAGACCGATTGAATTTATCGCGCCTCGCCGTTACTCGCTCTGTTTCTCGAGCAAAAAGCTCCACGCGTCGCCCAAGTGGTTCTTGGTAACCGGAGAGGCGAGGATAGGTAGCAGCTGTCGTCGGAGACGTAACGAGGCTGTCTGCGCGTACGATCGTCCGAATTAATGACCGCGTCGCTCGATGGGTATTAATTATTGGGTGGCCGGCTGGTACTGCGAGGAGAGCCGCTCTGATCCCTCTGATCAACTGGTACTCCACCTCTCTCTCTCTCTCTCTCTCTCTCTCCGTGCATCCTCGAGGGACGGACATCCTCGAAAGAGAAACTCGAAAATTAAGGATCGAGCGGAACGATCGAATCCATTCCATCCGAGTGATCGACTTTTCGAGTTTTTCCTTCGCTCCAAACTTTCCTCTCGTTCCTCCTTCCTCCTCCAACTCGAGATACAAGAGGAATAAGGATACAAGAAGAATATAGAAGAATATGGTGTGGAGTAGGAAAGAATCAAAGTTGTGAAAGAACGGAGCGAAGGAGAGGGGGAGAGAGGCTCGTTTAAATTACTAATTTCCGTGCAATTTCACGCGAGAGCGGCGAGAAGCTTAAATGAAGCGGGGAGAGGGAGAATAACCGGTTAACTACGTTTCTGATAGTTGGGCGCAAACTATGACGATATCCGGGCAACGCTTAACCGTCCCCATTTGTTCCCCCGACAAATTCGCGGGGACGCGTAAATACACGCGAATCTAGGCGGCTTGCCGCGCCGTTTCAACTCCGCTCCTCTCCCTTCACGGTCTATGATAATCTGAGCGGGCCGTATACGGTTTCACGGACGCGCAACCACCACCACCACCGCCGCGCGCCAATCCTCCCGGCTTGATTGACGCGCGTGTGAGGGGAAGTAGACGGCGCTGGTTTGCTTTGCTGCCTCTCTCCTCCTGCTCCGCGTCCCGATCGTGTGTAACGCCAGCCATGTAAATTGTTCTTCGTGACTGTCGGGGCTAAAGCAACCCCATTCGACGTTCTAACGAGGTACCCGCAACTGTTTCAGGATAGAATGTGCGATGCGCTCGTCTGGGATCGGTAGAGAGAGAGAGAGAGAGAGAGAGAGAGAGAGAGAGAGAGAGAGAGAGAGAGAGAGGTCGATATATCGACTGGAAGCGATTGTTCCCCCCTTCCCCCTCCCTCCCTTTTATCCGAGTGGCGGCGGTTTAACGCGTCCACGATTGAAATTTTGTACGAAGAATTCGATCGAAACGGAATAACGGTTAACGGGTTATTAACGAAACGACGAGAGACGTGAAGGCGGAAACTGGAACGGCGTTGAAGATGGTGCCGAACGTGAAGAAAGGAAAGAAAAAAAGAGGAAAGAAAGGGAAGGAAGATTGGATCGAGTCGTGTCTCCTCTCGCGATTTACTGGAAATGGCTGTATTCCGGATGATTGGACGCGATTACTCCTATTCGAGCGGCCGTTTGCCTTGGCCGGCGAGCGGAGCGTTGCCAACACGATTCGAATTGGCCCGCGCCCGCGGTTTATTGACCCAGCCGGTTAAGTGGCCGTCCTGATTAGCACAAGTTTCCAATATCGTATCTAGAATTAACCCCCTGCTAATAGGGGCAAACTGGCGGGGAACGAGGCGGGCCGCGCGAATAAATAGACGACGACAATGCGTTGATTAGAGGCCATTAATCGAGAACCCCGCCGCCATACCGTAATTTTTCCATATCAAACCGCGGCCGGATACATATCCATATGCGAACCGTCGATCGATAAATTATCGAAAATTGTCGAAGTTGGGGGAACGGCGGGGGAGCCGTTCTTCGAGAGGAGAAGAACCGTGGATGGGTTGGAAGGAGGGCGGGAGGGAGGGAGTTAATCGTGATTCGAGACGATTTCCAAATGGATCCCCCTCCCGAAGGTAATTTGAATAATTGTCAAATGCCGCGTGCCACGGCAGCCGGTCGGTACCATGTACTTTCTTGGCTCGCGTCGGGGCAAGCCCTCGTTCGTTGTCCGCGTGTTCCCTAACCCTTCGCCCTTCTCCCCTTCGCCCGGCCTCCCGTGTTTCCGCTGCCATTTCAAAATCAATTTGTCTTCCGTTCCCACGTACCGTGCCGCCTCTCCATTCCCTTCAATTTGGCTTGTAAATGTCGTCTGTATATATTTCGCCGAACCGGGAGAGGCGGCCGTTTTCCCGGGACCGGGGCCAATCTTCTCGGTCTCCGCGACCGAGCCAAAGGGGCGCCCCCCTCCCCCCTTCGCGTATCTCGACGAGGACAAGGGTAAGAGAGAGGAAGAGGAAGGAGGATCGTGGCGATCTCGAATCTCCTTCGAGAGAATCTTCTTCGATCTGTCGGAATCCGACGGTTGGCCAACGGTGGTAAGCCAGACTCGAGAAAGTTTCGAATTCTCGAAGGGATCGTGTCTCGAGGTCACCCCCGGCGCCAACTTTTCTCTTGATGGACTTGCTCCCTTGCTCGCTTTTAACCGGGAGGCTAGCTGGCAACTTCGCCCATTGTTCCTCGCCGAGAGGAACATTTAGCGTAAACAGCTTTTACATTCGATACATTTAGTGGTAAAAATCAACGTTGCAGCGGACGCCGATAATCAGCTTCGATCGTTCGCAGCCACGAAACCAAGTTTCTCGGTATTCCAAAATATTCGGTGCGTTCGCGGCACAAACTTTGACTTCCAAGATCACGGATTCGGTTCTTTCCCACTCGACCTATTCTCGTTCAAAAATAGGATGAAAGATCGACGAAAGATAGAAAAATGGGAAATTAACGCGGCCTTTGCCTTGCGGCAAAGGACGAAAGCGATCATCCTCCTTCCGCGGTGTATTTCTCCACAGCCTCGGTGGCTGGTCCGCTGGATTTAAAAGCCAGCTTAATTACCGTAAGATCGTATTCTCTTCCCTCCGGTTATTAATTCCAACTACTGGACGTCGTATATCTCGCGGCGGCCCACCTCATTGTTACCCTCCGCGAGCAACGATAAATCGCGTCCCGTTAGCCCAACCACCCACCCACGGCCGCATTCCCACGAATTAAAAGCTCACCGCTCCCCTCCCCACGCTGTTTCTCCAACGCCCAAGATAATCTTGTTATTACCGGAAAACCGTAGGGAAGCCCGGCAGCACGGGCTTTCACGTCGTTTAAAATAGGTGGCATCGAGGAAGTGGAGCATCACATCCTCTCGCATTAAATTAGTCGCCTCGTGTCCCCCTCCACTCCTCCTCCTCCCCCGCCCTGCTTTCCCTATCAGTTGGCAGACCGAGCTCCTCCTTTTTTCTCTCGTTTGTCGGACGACTTCGTCTAGACGATTCGATCTTCCCTCTCGAAACTTATTTTCTTCTTTTCTTTTTTTTTTTTTCTTTTCTTTTTCTTAACGAATAATCTCGAATACTCTCGATACACCAACCCTCTTAGCGAAGATGTCGGTCGTGACGCGGTTGCGACGTTTACGAGATCACGAGGAAGATCCTGGATCCTGACACGCGCGCATTAACGTCGCTGTCGAAGCTAACGATGCCTCCGAAATTCTGGACATTCGAATTTCTTGGAAGCGATAGCAACGCTGACGCCAGCACGCGTTTCCATCAATTACGAAGGGACAAGGCAACCGGCCTCTCGTTACAAACGGCCGTGTTCCACGACCCCGATGATCGGGGATCGATCGTTTCCCCCACCGTACAACCACCGTAATCGTTACTTTCGGCCGAAACGTCCGACATTGATTGGGCAAGGATTCGGCCGCGACGATGTGTCTTCGTGTCGGTTGTTCGATCGGTCGAAATCGCGGTCCTCCTCGTTTCGGAGGAGATCGAGAGGAAGGGAGAGAGGGGGATAACGACGGATACGATACGGGTTGAGATACCGTCCGTCATTTTTCATCCGAGCAGCCGGTGTTGCGTAACGTCCATCTCGTCGATCATCCACCGCTGCGACGCGGAGAAATATTATCCCTTTTCCTTCCTGCGAGAACGTTCATCCCTCCGAATTTCCCAAGGAGTTCGTCTTAACCCCGCCTAAGGAAAGGAGAGGGCGAGGTGACGCGCAAAAATCACGCATCCGCCAGGCACCGGAAGAAAGGGAAAACCGGCTCCTTTCTCTCCTCCATCCTTTGCTAGATGGCCAGCAGACGAGATCGATCGCGTCGGGCGCCAGAAAGACGCGACGCGCCTCGAACGAATTCGTATATATACGAATAAAGCGTGTACGCACTTTATCGCCTCCATTCCTCTTCTCGATCCCACCCTCTCCCGTTCCACTCGACGAAAGGGTCTCCTCCATTCCCTCCTCTCCTCTGCCCCTCTCGGCATTAATTAAAGTTTCGGATTCGATCGATTCGTTTTTCACGCTCCTTCCCCTCCGTGTTGCGCTTGTTTTGTTTTTCTTCTTTTTTTCTTTTTTTTCTTTTTTTTTCAAACGGTGGCCGGAACCACCACGTGGCGGCCGGGATAAACGTTACACGGTGGATTTAGCGGGAAAAAGCCGAGTCGCGCGGCGCGGCGCGGCTTTTTTCACAGGAGAATCGCGTTAAAAGTCGGAGGGGGTATAGCGGGAACAATCGCGCGAAAGCTGCGGCACGCTGTTGATTTTTTCCCCCCCTCCTCTCTCTCTCTCTCCATACCGGTAATCCTCTTACCGGGATATGCCGCGGGCGTTAAATCACACACCTATAACGATATTTCTTCCCGCATTGAAACTGGTAATACGAGCCGGCGGTATCTCACGCCGTGAAAACGCTCTATTCTCCAACCCTGTATTCCGCTACCGTTTCTTCTACCCCTCCAATGCCTGCCCCCCCCTTTTTTTTTTTCAAAATCGCGGAAAGCACGATACCTAAATTTCCATCCGCTCCAAAACGCCCCAACACGCTCAAATGAACAATCGAGATCCGTTTGTTCTTGTCGTTAAGCCACAAGCGTCGATTCTCTGTCCACCAGAGAGACCGAGAAAGAGAATGTCGAATTCTCTTTTTCTTTCGCTGGTAAATCTCTAATAAACAAGCAAGATCGATCGATCGATGAAAAGGTGAGGGAAAAAGATCCGCGACGAGGATAAACACGCGAGGCGAGATAAATCTCGCTTGGCTTTGCTCCCCTCCTTTCTTTTCTACGCGGAGAAGACGCCTCGACGAGAGAGAGAGAGAGAGAGAGAGGGTGAGGAGAAGACGGTTTGGGTTGCACGGCCGGCTACGAGGCAATTAAAAACTGGGGCTCGCCTCGAGAGGGCTTGTTACGGCCAAGGCTTCACATTTATCATTTTTCCGGCGGTGGTGGTGCGCCAAGCCAAGCCGGGGCGAGTCGAGCCGAGCCACCGCTCCCGGCTTAGTTGAATTTCATTGTTTCTCTTTGGCCCGGGCTATCTGGCCCGATAAATCGGCGCTGAGCGTTTTTCAATGGCGCCTCGGAGAATGGATCGGTCCGCCGCGGTCGGATAAAGAAGGAAAGCGGCGGTGCTCGCGTTCCGTATAAATTCTACCAATTATTACGTCCTTATCCCCCTCTTTTTCTCCCCTCGCAATCGATGTGTATCGAGCACGTTTTATTCGTTCACCGGGTTAAAGCGAAACTGATCCCCCGGAATCTGTAAAAATCGCTGGATCTTTCCTCTCGATGCGATTCGATCGAGCATTCTTTTTTTTTTATTCTTTCTCATTCCCCAAAAAAAACCTAAAAGACGTAAGGATTTAGATAAAACGATACATTTCGCGAGATATTTTTCTCGCTGTGACTCTATTTTCGTTTACGATTGCGATTGTTCTTTTCGCGCATCTCGTCGATCCTCTTCCTCTCAACTTTCGATTCGAATCGGTGTTGACACGATCGACGACGAGAGCGTATCGAGAAACGGGTCGAAACTCGGTCGAGAAGTTTGTAACGCAGGTTCGAGGCCGCCGAAACCGCGCCACTGTCGCGAGCGTCTTAATGAAATCTGTAAGCGGGGGATATGCAGATGTCACAATCAAGGTAGGGTGGGCAATACGTCGAAGATGTAATCAAGGTGGGCTTGGTTAATCAGACGTAATGTAGTCGCCAAATAGAGATAAGTCAAAGCAAACGGCGCGCGTCTGCGTGAGCGATATCGAGACGATGATATTGCACGGGGACGGCTCGTCTCCCCGCGAGGGGAGGATAAACGAAACGCAGACGTAGGATTCCCCGCCTAATGACGAGCCTCGTCAGGACCAGCACCTCCGCTCCTCCGCGACGCAAATTGGACGCGAGAACTGTCATATCCCCTCGCCCTGGCACTACGATTGTGACGAGACTCGTCCCTCTACGATGGAACACGCTTTCCAACCGGTTTCGTTCGACGAATCTTTATCGCGATTCGACTGCTAAATGCTCAAAGTTGAAGCGTGAGCTCGCAATAGCGATCGCTTGGGACTGACTGAATATTATTATTCGCCCGATATGGATCTCGTCGACGATGTATATCAACACGTTATAACATAGTACACGATCCATCGTTTATTCATCGATGTTTTGAAACGCCACAGGTTGATAATTATAATGTAAATCGTTTGAAGCAATGTTCTCTGAACTGCATAAAACTTTCGTCTTGGATCGTGAGAAAGAATTGCATCGAGCGCAATTCAATGATGGATCGTATTTTTATCCTCACGTTACATGTAAAAATCACCACAAGTGTAACGTTACAATATTGTTAATGCAACAATCGAGCACACGATATCCTGCACACGAATGAAACGAGTTGAAGATACGGAAAATGATCGAAACAAACGAGATTTTGTTTTTTTTTTTCTCGTTGTTGTAAACGCGTCCGTATAAGCGACACCGATATGTGCGCGCAATTGCCCGAAGCGAGTGGCGATAGCAAGAAGGTTCCGAGGAGAGGATTCGGATCGGCCAAGACAGATTTATCCGTGAGATAATTAGAAATGCAGGCACGAGTGGAATCGCGTACAATTGCCGTTACGGGTAATCCCGGCATCCGTTGTGTCTACCTACCTAGCTACCTAGTAGCTACCTAGCAGGGACAAACTCGATACATTACCGAACCCGATGTATACGCAATCGAGCAGGAGACAAGACAAAGCCGGGCCGAATATACTCGACGCGGCAACGCCTCGGCATTAGCTCCATCTTCCGATACAATTTCCTTTCCCGAACGTATACAAACCGAGTAAATATATTTTCGCCGAGATAAACCCCGTTACCCGATTCTCCAACGCGAGAGGGAAACGTCGATACTCCGACCCGTCTAAGGATTTTCTATCATCGATACGAGTCGAGAGTTTCTTTTTTCTTTTTCTTTTTTTTTTTTTGTTTGTTAAAAACGAGAGAATCGCGCCACCTTTCTTCTCCGTATCAATGTTTCCTACGTTTCGACAGATGTGAAAAGCGATACGCTGCAGCAGCGTTAATTCGTCGATTTGATATACGCAGCGGTCGTAGACAGACGAAAGGGAGATTCGATGGATTGGATTCGATGGAGGACGTTTCGTTCACGACGGGATCGAGAGAATCCCGTCACGATCTTCCGAGGGGTTAATCCCGAGTATTCCGCGGAAGAGGAGAGTCGTGGATACGATGGGACCGCCCACGACAAGCCGCGTTATCGTGGCAACGGCACAGGGGACGAAGCCCGTTTCGCATCGTGAAACGGAACGCACGTCGGGCTAACAAGCTCCTCCATTAACGGTACGTTAGACGTGACACGTTACGCGAATTTCGAAACACCGATCCGGAACTGTTACCCCTCCTCTCCCTCCCCCACGGCTGTCGTCTTACAACCGACACCGATCACCCTTTGAACGCCCTCTCTCCTTGATGGACGCGGAACGCCCTCCTCCGCTTCCAAACGGAATTGCCCTTTGTGCGCCTCCCGTGGAATTGGTGGCGTGGTTTGCACGCGACAACCCTTCGTTAAAATATCCTTCGTCGAGAGGCATGCGTTCCTTCGTTCGATCGAGGGGGATGCGGATGGGGAGAGAGATGGTCCCTGTCTCTCGGGAGGGAGGAAGATTTCGAGGGAAGATTTATTCAACGAGTGGATTCGACGAGATCCGCTCGTTAATCGGAGATTTTTAGCGATTCACGACGATCGATCGATCGATTTATCCGATAAAATAAGTTTGCATAATCATGAATAGAGGTGGTTGTAGACAAACGCAAAGGTGTGTCCTCGTCAAAGGATACGAGGATACCCGGGCCAAACTTGATCAGACTTAACGGGACTTACCCCCGCTTAAGCGTTTCGAACGAGTTTCTCCTCTCCCTCGGGGAGAATATAAGCCGTTGATTCGATGAGTTGCCTCCAAGTTCCAACGTTCAATGCGCGGCCCGCAAAGTCGATACCGGACTTGAGAAAACGCCTCACCTTCTCCGAGGTAAGGAGTGAGTTGTCGTGCCACGTATACAAGGAGAGGAGGATCGTATCGTCGTTACCACACGATCCTCAAGAGGAGGGGAAGGTGGACGAATGCAAACGGTTTCGAGGGACGTGACACGGAAGAGGACACGGGATACGACACTGGGGGAAGGATGCCGTAGGGCTGGCTCGACGCGGCTCGTTACTAACGACCCTGCCGCCGGGATATACCTGTCGGACGGTGCGTCGCGCGTCTAATTGCTGGAAAATACGACGCAGACTTGCCACCACGCGAAACGGACGTCCGTCCAGGACGTCCGCCAAAGAATAGGAATAGGCTCGGATATATACGCGTGGATCCGATTCTCCGTATATATATATATATATATATGTGTATATATATGTATATATATCCTCGTCACGACGAAATTCAGCTGCGGAATTCATTTCGCAAGGGAAATTGTACGTTTCGTTATTAAATCCATTATTACACTGCTGTTAATTACACGGAAGAGGAGGTGGAATAGGAGAGGTGGAATCAACCGATTCGACCAATGTCCACGAATTCAGGAGGGGACATTCGGATTATACAACTCGTCGTCCCCGAGTTGTTTGTTAATTGTTATGCGACCAGGAATTCATCGTCGTCGTGGTCGTCGTCGTCGTCGCGTGTTTTCACGATATAGTCGGGGGGAGGGGGAGGGGGAGCAGGATCGCGATACATCCCCGTTTCCAGACGATCGTTTCGACGATCGTTTCGTGAGGGAGAGGCGTCTGCTTCGTGGAATATTTTCCAGATAGAGAGAGAGAGAGAGAGAGAGAGAGAGAGAGAGAGAGAGAGGGAGGAAGGGAGAGGTTTGAAACATCGCCAAACATTAGCAGTAGTATTCCGGGGCGGCGTTAAAGGTAAGGCGGGCGGGCGCGCGCGATGCGAGAAGCTTTCAACTGTCAGCCACGGGAACATATACCCAAGGAGTTTGAATTTTATTGCGGGAGTATCCTAAGTACGGAGGTACGTGTGGCCTGGCGGAATCGAAAATGAGACGTGCGCTACGCGTAATAACTCTAACCGCGTAAGCCGCCGCATACTCCGCTAAACTTCTGCTGAATTTCAACATCTAACGCGTTCCGACGCGTTCTGCCCTTCCCTCCCCCCCTCCCCCCCTTCCCTTCTTGGAGGGTGGCTGGAAACGCGCGTTTTTGGCGGAACGTGACGTTAACGATCACGCTTAACCGAAACGACGGAGAAGACGGAGAAATTTCACGAGTGCAAATCGGCTTATCGCGGGGGAAATCTACTTTTATCCATTAACGGGCCCGATCCGAGAGTCGATCACGGATAAACCGTGAACATTCGGCCCGCTCGCTCGAAGACGCCATAAATTTCCAACGAAACGTTCGTTTGCCAAGTTTATAAGTGCGCTCTCTCCGATGCTCGATCGATGAACGCGAACGATCAGCTGTGATCGGTCGGCTTCGACGCGCGCCAATTTCCGCTCGAAATCGCGCGTTTCGAAGAGATTTCGAAGAGATTCGGAGATTTCTCGATTGTCCATCGAGACTCGTTCGCTGTTTCTTCGCTTTCTTCGGGCTTTCCAAAGGGGTGGAACGAGGGCTTCGAAACGAGCTGCCGAGCTTTCTCCTTTTTTTCTTTCCTTTTCCTCTTCTTCTTCTTCTTCTTCTTCTTCTTCTTCTTCTTCTTCTTCTTCCTCTTCCACGGCAAGATAGGTTTTTATCCAAAGATCTCGTACAAGGGCAACGTCTGGAAAGCAACAGACGCCGATTGCAGCGACGTTTCTCGCGTGGATGTTCACCATTCAGAGGCATTTCGTGGCTTTGATGGCGGTCTCAGACCGCCCCTTTCCTGTAGTCACCCTCTCGACCCCGATGGAAGAAGCTTCACCTCTAAAAAGCCACGCCATCCGCGTTTTTACCCCCCTCCCCGGGGACCGTCTCCATTTCACAAGTGCCGCCGCCCTCGCCGAGGTGTCTGCGTTTCGCGGCTCCCGATTCCCGATCCCGATATGGAATCTCTATTCCTCCTCCCCTTCCTTCCTTCTTCCTTCCTCCCTCCCACCTTTCCTTCCCCTGCATCGACTATCGATCCCGCGGACTTTCGGACCCCTCCAATTCCCCTCCAACCACTCGATACTTGCGAAACAATTCTTAAAGGAAAGTTTGTTCTCGAATCGCAGACCGGGCAACGGTACATAAGAAGAGGTACATAAGCACTCGGCTGCTCGACTTTCAAAGATGCAAACTGGTGTTTTGGTGGATGGCGAGAGGCCGACCCCCGAGGGACGTCGTTTGACGGATGGCAGATGACGGAGGGAGCGGTTAAATGGAATTTTTATTGTCTGGGAGGGGAAAAAAGAGAGAGAGAGAGAAAGAGGAACGGAGGGGAGGGGAATCGATCGAGGGGGAACAATGATGGGAACATCCCTTACTCGAGGGCGCGAGTACCGGGTATCGGAAATTGGCCCGATGTTTGCTCTTTTCAGCGGGGGCACAATTGGTTACATTTGCACGCGAATCGCGAGGGGTTGAAGGTTGGATCGTCGAGAGCGTTTCGAGGGAAACCGCCAATCAACGGGCGAAGGGGTGAGGAGATATCGGTCCGCTTTGGAAAACCGTTTCGAAACTCGAATTAGGCTCGAGAACTCGCGCCGCTTTGATTATCGTCCGCGATCAAAGAATCCCTGGAATCTTGGTGGTGGCCACGCTCGAGTCGCGACTCGACAATTATCGGGATCCCATTTTGCGGGGAGGAAAAAAATAAAAAAAGAAAAAAAAAGCGCAATCGAGTTCCCCCGCTCGGAATAAACATCGGCCGTCGAAAGTTGGTCGAAAAGTGAACCGGTTGACCGCCAACGATTCAATTATCTGCCGTTGATTAATTCGCGTCCACTTAACACGGGGAACGCGATTCACCCAATTACAGAACGATCGAGTGGTCCACATCGCCTCGTACCACGCTTCCATCCTCGTTCCACGCACCATCCTATTCGCTCAACGATCGTTCAACCAACGATCCTCCCCTTCGTCTCATTTCCAAGGTGGAGAAGACAAACAAATTTTTTTTTTTTTTTTCTCCTTCGTCGAAAGGAGAATGAATCGATCGGATCGACAATTTCTCTCGAAGCTTGGCGAAATCACGCTCTCGTGGCCAACTTCATTTTATTTCCAACCGGATTTGGATCCTCTCCACCGTAACTCCAACTCCCCTCTCCATCGAACAAAAAGAGAGCTTCTTCACTTTGACAAAATCTCCATATTTGGATAAATTTTCCAACTCGAAAAACGAAACGGAACGATTCATTCGCGAAACGCGATTTCTCCGTTCAACGCGTGAGAAACAAACGAGGAACGCGCGCGCACAGGTGGAGAGCCATCGTCAGGCTGTTTATAATTAAATTCCCGATTAGCCCGCGATTATCCACTTAGCCGAGGATTGGTCGGGGAGGTAGGCAATCCGGCGTGAATAAATCTGGGCCGGCGATCGAATCGCCCCCCCCCCCCCCCGATATCGATCCCCGAGGGCGGCTTAAGACGCTTAGGAGCAGGAGCTCGCGAGAGTCCGTTCGCATCGCCCTCCTCGAACCGGTCGTGCACCGGCCCAATTGCCATTCATTGCCGCCAATTTATCTCGCCGGACGCGGCAGGCGTGGCCCCCTCCCTCCCTCCCCCAACTTAAGCGCGCTCGCTTAATTGTACGCCGGTACTAATTAAGCGACGACGAGAGGAATCAACGCGATCGAAAGAGAGAGAGAGAGAGAGAGAGAGGGAGAGAGATCCCCTCGTTACGCGCGATCTTTCCGATCTCCTGGCGGAATCGTTTTCGATCTCTCTCTCTCTCTCTCTCGAAAAGGGAAGGAAAAAAAAAAGAGGAACGAAGAAACAGTTACACCTCGAGACTTCGATCGAAGGAAGGCGAACGATCACCTCGCCATTCTTTTCTTCCTTTTTCTCGATCAGTGAATGGTGGACGAGTATCGATCGAGAGCTAGGAATTCATCGAAATTTCCGTTAATCGCACGAGTCCGGCACACTGTGCTCCGCGTCAAAGATCGCGAGGACGGGCGAAGAGGGGAAGGGTAGTTAGCATCGCTTTCCTCGATCAATTACTTAAACCAGATTACGATTATCGATCGGGCCCTTCCTCGATTTTCGCTCGATTCGAAACGAAAATTCTCCTTTTTCTCCTTTCATCGAATCGTCGATACATCGATCTCGATCTCCTTTCAGGCCCCCTTTCAACCGTTTCACGGCTTACTCACGGTTAAGTCTGGTTGGGAACGAGGAGGAAGAGCGGGCAGTATATCCGCGTGGATATCGATTGCACCCGGTTTCCTGGCAATAACAAAGCAGGAGATACGGTCGAGGAGAGAGAGAGAGAGAGAGTGTGTGTGCGGTGCGATCCGCGTCGGGGACAGGGCGAGGAACAGAGGGGGCCTCCTCCTCTCCTCGGATCGGAAGCTAAGTATAGCGAGCGGGCCGATCGCGTCCGCGTCACCGTTAATTAAATCCAGCCCGGTGATTCAGGAGGGACGACCTTTCGCCGGGAGACGAGCAAGCCGTTTGTGCGCTTCCTCCGTCCATTGCTTTCAGGTGCCTGCCGTTCGCCCCAGACTCGATGAGGTTTGCCGGCCACGCGTCGAATAATTGCTTTATGTCCGCTCCCCGATCGATACCGACCGCGGAACAACCAAATTTCTCATTACACGCCGCCGGCCGAAACGTCGATACATCCGGGACACTGGTACCACGGATTCACGTGGACAATTTACGGGACCTTGTCACCAGCCTGGCCCGATATCGTTTTCCTACGGATTCCGATCTCTTCCATGCTTATTTTTATTAATTTCTTGTTCTTTCTTGAAAAAATATATATATACATAGAAGGAGACTCTTCTTTACAGATTTTCTCGATTCAACGAGAGAAATCCATTCTTGGATCCATTCTTTATTAAAAGAAGATATTCCCGTCACATTTTATTTGACGGTTAACGAGGAAGCGTTACGAGAAGTGTGAAAAATATAGAAAGGAAATATTCGAAGGACATCCTCTTTTCGTTCGACGTACACGATCTTTAAAAATTGTTTCTCGAATCCATCCACCCTCGCTTGATATCCCGCGTTGATACGTATACGCGCGATCTATAAACAGGTATTTCTAAAAAAAAAAAAAAAAAAAAAACGAAGCTCGCAACTTCAAAGCTTTTCAAACAGTGACAAACAGCGACCAAAATGAGACGCAAAAACGAAAGTATTTCATTAACGAATACCTCCGGCGGCCCCCTTGTACCGCGGCAGTGAATTACCGATGAAAGAAAATTTGATACAGTTATATCCACCGAGCACGCGGTCCCGTCTAGATCGATCGATCGATCGATCGATCGATCGCCCGTCGCAATTACGTACTCGTCGCGCGCGTACGTAACTGGATGCTAACGGGCTACACACGGGACGGCGATAAATTTCGACGAGACGCCCCCGCCGATCTTTTATCCCCGGATTTAATTTGACGCGTTCGCGAGCCGCCGTGACACCGGAATTATTAAAACGGGGGAAACGCGGCGGCACGTGAAAACGCGGGAGAATTCCGCGCATACCTTCCGGATCACGACTCAATTATACACCCTCATCGACAAACGTGAAAAAAGAAAAAAAAATCCTCCGTCGAATTGCCACCGATTTCTCCCCATTTCTCCGTCGAGAACAGATTTCTCCAATTGTCGTGGAAGCGGCCACGGTTTACAACCGTCCGCTTTGTGGTCGAAAATTATTATCATTGTTATTATTATCGTTGTTGTCGTCGACATCGAAGATAATGACGAATCGAGATAATGAAAATTGAAGTTTCGTGTAAATAGAAGGCAATTGATTAAATATGGAAAAGAGTTATTTTGTTATGCATTTATCGAGGGGTTGAGTAACGAAGTGGGACAGCAGAAGATGGATTAGAAATAAACGTTGCGTTCATCTTCGGGAAATCAGGGCCTGTAGAGTAATCCTGATACGGGATTGAAGAAGAAGAAGAAGAAGAAGACTACGAAGAGGAAATGCAACGATTGGAGGCTTTTCGAACAATTTTCCTTCCCTTCGCTTCGCGCGTCAATTTAATCATTTCCGTGATGCGATGAACAACGATATTTAAATTTCCCTTACCAATCGGGATACGCAAAAGAGACGATCCCATCGTTCCTTTTTTCTTAAGGAAAGGATACTTCAATCCATTTCATATTTCAACATCGAAATCTCTTTTCACTCGTAAATCCCAACCTTCTTCCTCTTCTTCGCGCCTCGGATTAACTCGTCTCCACGCATAAAGTAGAACATTACCATTCAACAAGGCCCACCCTTCCTCCCCCCCCCCTCCCATGAATCAGGCTTATTCCTTGAACGAGGCCACCACTTCCCTGTCACCCTTCCCCCCCTCCCCCCCAATCGAGCTGGCTCGAACAATCGAAGCAAAGAGGAATCGAAAAATCCCCCCGAAATAAAGAATAAAGTGTAAGAAGAATAAAGAAGAAGAAGAAGAAGAAGAAGAAGAAGAAGAAGCAACAAGAATCGGCGGGCCACCTTCGCGTCGCGTGAGAATCCTTGCCCGGGATAAACAAATCAATTCCGCCCCGGGGACACGTACCTATGTCCCCGATCGTAAATTATCATTAAGGTGATTGCCTGCATCGACACACACACACATACAAAACGGAGGCTGGTGAAGGCTGCGTGCGGCGCGGAAAGCCAGCAGTAATCCAGTAAACGCACGCAAACCCGCGAGTCCAACCTCTTCTTGCGCTCGTCCCCCCAGACCCCGCGCTTAAACGCCATCAGTCGATTAAATCTTCCGTCTTGCTTGGGCTCGCGCAGGTGCTGATCGACCGTGCGCATCTGTCGATTGCTTATGGAAATGCGCCCCTCCCAGAGAGAGAGAGAGAGAGAGAGAGAGAGAGAGGGAGACTGCTCCTTTTTTCACCGAAATGGAATTATATAGAACGAGCGAGCGAGCGAACGATTTGCGATTTAAGAGAGGAGAAAAATTCCGTTCGGTTTCGAAAATTTAAACAATTTTCGACGGGAAAAACTCGTCGTCGGATTTTCGATACGGAGCGTGGACATCTCATTTCCGCGAGCTTTGAAAAATGGCTACCGACTTGCGCGTTTACCACCCGAACGGTGTGCAAGAAAACGGTAGCGAAACGGTGTAAAAAAGCAAAGGAAGCGCGATAAATGCCATGGAAACGCGGACTTTGTCCAGCATTCGGAAGGATCAAGCAGCTTATTTCTTCCATTCCGTTTTTCCTTCTTTTTCTTGATGGCTGCGCTGCTCCAAGAAACAGAGCCGTCCTCTGTTTCGCGACATAACGCTTTTTCAACGACGGAATCTCTTAACGCGGCTCGAAGGGACGAGAATCACGGTGGTGATTCAGGGTGCATCTTTCCTTCCGATTTGACGTGCTAATAAATCGATTATGGGGGATCGAAGTTTTAATAGGTTTCGGTGGGTAGGTCGTTTCGATTCGTAGGCGCGCATCTTGGCCGGCCGATATTTCTCGTTCGCTCGGGACGGGATAATGGAGAGAGCCACCCTTTAACTGGAACGAGGCGGAAAATCGGCAGCGCCGGATTCAATATTCGGCTCCCCACCGCCCCGGCGCTGGATTTTCCGCGGAATTTTTTATTTCGAGCCGAACGACCCCGTCGCATCTGCCAATACCAACCGCCCCGTGTAATTCGAATCGCTTTTATTACGCGGTCACTGTCGCGGTGCTGCGAATTGGTCAACTCGAAAACGGGGGAGAGAGAGAGAGAGAGAGAGAGAGAGAAAGGGAAAAAAGGATCGCTCTTGAATAACTATCCTCTTTCCCTCAGTTCTCTTCCTCGTGTTGCCTCGTTTCGAATAAATTCGTTTCGAAAAATCTTCCCTTGTATATTTTTTTCTTATCCAACTGGAATTCTATACGGAATGCGAGCATTCGGTCGAGGATAGACCGATGGACAGATGTATGTTAAATAAAACGTGTGTTTCAGCTATTATTCAAATCTACTCGGTGAAGAAACAAGTGTCGAATACGAACACGAGTAATTACGACGCTCTACCGATTCCAACGGATGGAATAATATCACGGATGGGTATTAATTATACGATTCGTATTTTCTCGAGTAGCTGTCAATACGCCTCTTCCTCGTTTCCCTTTAACGGAGTCTGGTGAACGTACCGTAACAATTGCCGATAATTCGATTTGGACGAGGCTCCATTGAAACGATATACTCGATACACGAGAGCTCGGAGAGAGAGAGAGAGAGGAAAGGGAAAATTCGTTCGAGATTTGTTCCATCTTGGCCATCTTTGTTTCCGAGAGGCGTCGATTTGGCAGGAATCCAGTCGACTTACGCGGATACCGTAAGAGGGTGGCGAAATCGACGAGAGGAATCCACGGGACGAGATTTCCCGCCGATATTCGAGAGAAAGTATTGTACAGGATTTACACGATCCTTGTTTACGATTAAAACGGTCGATCGTTAAAAATATATCGCTTTCGAATAAACAGAAAACGCCCTCCGTTTTATACCCGTAATGCTCTCTCGTATTCGCTGTGAAATATTCTTCGACGATATTTCGCGTTCAAAATATCGCGGCGCAACAATCATTTCAAGCTGGAAAATGATTTCATAATTTTCACTCACCGCGAAACGGTACGAAATTAGGCGAGAGCTTTCACGAATTTTCCAACTCGATTCGAAGCGGAAGCTCCCGCAGGAATCCTTCGCGAAACGATGCTCGTCTCGAAACTGTGCACAACTCCGAATGTTTCGATTCAACGTTTGAATCATCTCCCTATACCCCCAAATTATATTCCCAAAATTCTTCGGTATTGTTCAAAAAATTAGACGACTCCGTGGAGAGACGACATCTAAAAATTTCATTTCGTATATTCGGCAACGATTCCGTCCCTCCCGAAACTCCTTTCAGCGTTCGTCAACGGAATTCCGTCGGAATTCGAATTTTTCATTCGCGCGCCCCTGAATTATACAAGCGTTGAAGATTTCTCGACGAAGACGACGCTCGCCGCGAGACACGCGTCGAAAACGCGTCGAGGACGTGGTTGAAAACCCGCCCTCCCCTATCACTTTTTTCAAAACCCTCGTTTGAAAAATTCCTGAGAGAAGGAGGGAGGGGAGAGAGAGAGAGAGAGAGAGAGATAGCGACGCGGGAAGAAATTTATGCGCGCGTGGGCGAAGGGTGTAATTTTTCAGAAAAGTTTCGTGACCTCCGGTTACGCGAACCAAGTTCAACCGGCGGACGAACCGGCAATTTTCCATCGTTGCCTCGAGTTTACCTATGGATAAACTCGTCGCAAATTACAGGAGGGGACGCGAATTTTTCCCACACAACAACAAGCTCGCCGATAATTAAGCAATAATTGCCAATAATAGTCGCTCCTCCAATTTTTCCAACTAACTTTCAATTAACGGGACGAATAGCGCGGGAAGGAAGGGGTACAAAATAGAGTTGGAGAAAAATCGATTCCTCTGTCGAGCGCGCGACAAAACCGCCTCGAGACTCGAGACGACTCCTTAATTCATCAGGGAGCGCCAACTTTCCATAACGTTGTCACGCGAGGTCGGATTAACGGGCGCAATAGTTGCACGATACAAACGTAACGCGCGATCCGTCGCGTGCATACTTAATAATTGCACGTCGATCGATAGGAACCTCCTCCCCCTCCCCTTTCCTCATATATAATGCGTCCAATCTACGGGGACATAACAATTATTTCGCCCCGTGATTAACGGCTACCGATGAACACCGTGTCCCCGACGTAAATGACTCGTTAGAAATTCCGTGTCCCGATAAGGGACACCGCGTATCCCACGTATTCCTTCTCCCTTCCTCGAACAACCAAAAGAGAGAGAGAGAGAGAGAGAGAAGAAAAGGCGACGTTTATGCATCGATTCGAGACTCCTCGATCCTTCGATCCGATTCGATTCGATCGCTTTCGCCTCTCCTCGTAAATTATATCCAATTCCGAAACAAATTACGGGGAAAAGGAGAGGAGTAGACGTAAGAAGATAGCGTGTAATCGAGTACGCAGGCGAAACCTTTTTCCGCGAGCAGATTTGCTAAAGTTTGCACGAGGGGGAGGGAAATAGGAGGCGAGGAGGAGAAAAAGCGAAAAATGGAAATCTCTTCGAGCTGACAAACTTTTTTCGAGTTGGTGGGAAAGAGCTGTTTCGGTGGCTATCGAATAGGGTGCGAATCCCAGATTCGGCTCTCTCCAACGCCTCTCTTCACTTCCCTTTGCTTCTTCTCCTCCCCGTTGTTCTCTTTTGTCGGGGTAACGAGGATACCTTTCCTCTTGCGTCCGAGACGAAAGACGACGCCGAAGGCTTGGGATTTTTCGCGACGAGGTTTTTTTTGAGAACGCCGAGAAGAACGATGAGAGGGAGGGAGGGAGAGAGAGACTAAAGTGAAAAGTTGTCGTTCGTGGGTGAGCCATTGTTGGTTAACGAGGTAACTCGAGGTAACGTTCAAAGATAACAGGGTTCGAGCGATTCGAAAAAAGTTCGGGGCCCGCGCGAGAATCCCGCCTTCTCTCGAGTTATGAGGGAGGGGGCGGGGGAGAGACGGAAATCGAGTCGAATTCGCCTCCCTCGTGGATAAGAACAGAGGGAAAGAGATTCCTATTCCTCGAAAGCCGATTCGACGTTGGGATTTTTAAAGGAATTTACTCGAAGGATCGTCTTATCCTTCCAACGTTTCGGACTCTCGAGAAGAGAGAGAGTGAGCAAGCTTGGAAAACTTGGTAAAGGTAAAGGAAAAATATAAAATATCCGCAATTGGATCGAAGAGCTCCAATCTCTTTATCCAAATAAAGCGCCCGGTTAAACAATCTCGTATAGCCGATAAACTCGGATCCTTAACTCGAGATCCACTTGAACTTGAACCGCGATAATCGATCCTTACGAAATCGTGGTACGCTCCGAATTCCCAACTCGAACAAGCCCTACCGACCGAGTAGAATGATTCGATTCTGGGGCGGTTCTCGCGAAACCGAGCTATTTCCCTCGAAGAAGAAACAGGATTTCCGACATCGAGGATATAATCGCGACTGCTTCCAATCCGTCGTACACGTGGTCGAATTCGAAACCAGCGAAATCTTATTACGCTCGTTTACACTCGCGAAAAAAAACAATCGTGAGTCGAGTTCGAGCGCTCGAGTACAGTTTTTCTTGACTCTTTTTTTTTCGCATCGAGCGTTCACAAAAACTTTCGTAAAAAGTTTTAATTCCCGATTATCGAGTAGGCGCGCGCTCCGATTACATCGAGGGGCAACTGGTACAAACAAACATCCCCCGAATCGAGTCGAGAGTTCGATAAATAGCGATTAAACGAAGAAGATGGTTGAAGAACTTGTACTACGCGTACAAGCGAGTAAAGGATGCTCCTCTCCCCGACGATTTTTATCTAGATCATCAACTTTCGAATAAATCGCGATATTTCGAGTTTAGCGGCAACTGGAGGGGGGTGAAGGAGAGGTAAAAGTAGGTAGTTTATCCAAGCGGTTAATTACTTGGCGCATTAATAAAGCACGCGGATAATCTCTGCAGTCCGCGTTAATGAGTATGTAAGAGGGCCACCACCATCATCAAATCCAGCGCTCCCCTCCCTCAGTTGGATTACTTTAACAAGGAACGGGGTGGATTTGCGAGAGGAGCATAGGTGGTGAATGAAATTTACGCGCTTTCTCCCGCCCGCGGGAAAAAAGAAAAGGGGAAAATATATATATATATGAATTTCCACTCGGTTTTTTCGAAAGCTTTGCTATTTAATCCTTATATAAATTCGTGCCTTCTAGCCGCTCGTGCCCCCTCTCCCTCCACCCTTTTGAAGGCTGGTAAAACCGAGGCGAAAAGACTCGACTCGTACAGCGAAACATTTTAACCTTTCACCTCGGCGGCCGCCAGCTGGATCCGTCGGCCGGTTAACAAGGCCGAAATTGTGGGGGCGAAATAAAATTATAGCAGTAGCCGCTTAACAAGGCAACTACTTTACCCTGCTCCGCCCGCGGAACATTGTTTCGTTAAATTATTAAAAACAACGAATACCCGAATACCCGCGAGCTTGAGTTGCACAATCGCGGGGAGGGAAGGGGTGAAAGTTTGAAACGCGAATCGAGTGATTTTTCGACAAGAAGAAGAAGAAGAAGAAGAAGAAGAAGAAGAAGAAGAAGAAGAAACAAGAAAAAAGAGAAGGAAAAAAAAAAGGAGAACTTTTATATAGGAGGAGGAAGAAAAGCGCGCGACCTTTCCTTCCCTTCTCCTCCCGTCTCCTCTGCCCGCGAACAACGCCGATTACTTTGCGCTCAGGGCAGGTTCGCATTAACTTAATCGCGTCTCGCGCGGAATTGTCTCGGCAAGATTCGCGGTACGGAGGCGATACGAAGGCGCGTAATGCCAACAATTTACGCAAAATTTGCATAAGTCGTGGAACACAGCAATGCCACAGTGTATGGGGTGTACTACTGGGGCATCGGAGGGTAGGGGTAAGGAGAGGTAAGCAGACCTCCTCGTCGATGCTCTCGCGTCCTCTCCTCGCTCCTCCAGGGATTGATCCTTGGAAAGCCAGCAGCTCCTTTCCTCCCCTTCTCCCGCTCCCCCCTCCCCATGCTTTAATTCGTACACTTGGTGGGTAACGGTCTGGTAAAATGATTACGGGGGAGTGAAACCACCCCTGTAATTTATTCCTCGAGCAAGGTGTCGGAGAGGTGTGTCGACCTCGAGAGTCCTCGAGCGGCGGCGTCCTCGATAGAGAGCGGAGGAGAGCGCAGCACGCTTTTCTCGTCGACGAGATTTCGAGATCGTTATCTCGTTTATTCTTTCGAGTTCGGTTTCGCGTGAGAAAATTAAAATCGAACGGGGGAGATTTCTTTCTCTCTCTCTCTCTCTCCGTGTTTCCCTCGTTCGATTTAAACGAACATCTTCTTGACATTCAATTCCACCGGGAAATTAAAGGAGAGAAGAGGGAGGGAGGGGGGAGGGGGAGGAATAAAATCGAGCCATGTTAATAGTTGGCCACTTTTTCTTGCGGCGCACTTCCGGAAATAACAGCCGGTCCGCCCGCAAACTTTCTCGGGAGGCAAGGCGTTCCTGGTTGGGAATAATTCGCGGAACAATCGTCCCCCGATGGGACGGAACCCGATCTTACGCGGTTGCTCGTTTTATTCGAAATATAGGAAGGGGGAGGAGGAGGAGGAGGCTTTTATAAAATTGGATGACCCCGCCCGCCCCTTTCTTCGCGAAATACGGCAACTCGAGTTCAACTCCTCGGCTCCCTCCTCGTATTCCCTTCCCGGAGCTGGAAATCGCCAGGGACGCCAGGGAAATGGATCGCCTCGCCTCCCACGTTGTCCACCCTCGCCTTCCCCCTCCCCCCCCCCAATTGTCCCCCCGCGTTTCCAAGATGAACACGCGATGGAATTTCGGATTACGCATCAAAATGGAATAATATAACAGGGAAGGAGGCGCATATCTATTTTCCTTTCCTTCGAATTGTTACGCGTATTACTCGTATATTAAGTTTTACCTCGAGAATTTTTAATTCGAATAAAATGGTCGGGAGAAGGAACGATTGAGGAGAACGAAGAAGTTCCGTCGGGTAGAAGGGAGAACGAGAGAGCACGGCGAGGGAGCTTTCTCCCTCGATAAAATATTTTCCCGGGGAAAAGACATATTGCCGTAGGGGTCGACGACCATCAACCCCCCCCCCCCACCTGGCCATAGTTCGGGTAATATTTTCGTTCGCCGCGAAAACGTTCTCGTTCCCGTAATAAAACGCGACCGGGTACGCGTCGCGGGCCGCATTTCACGTTTCACCGTTTTACACGAAACAGAGATTGGAATTTCTAATAAATTACTGCCGCGTTTCCCTCGTCTACGTTTTTTCCCTCGTCCCCGGTCACCTGCTTTAAATTTTCCCCTCTCCCACCTCGTCGATCGAGAAATGAGACGAGATTCGTTTCACGATTCGTTTCCACGAATCTCTCTCTCTCTCTCGGTCTTTCCGTCCCGTAAAAATGGACTTTGTCGAGTAGATTGGAGGAGGAGGAGGAGGAGGAGGAGGAGGAGGAAACAAAGGTGGTGAAACGTTTCTCCAATTACTGGACGGAGTTTGGCGGGATTAGAGGCGAGAGTGGAATTTTCCGGAATAATCTTGATCGAGCAAAGAGACCGGTAAAGATCCGTAAAGCGCGCGCGTTCCGCGATTACGCGTTTAAAATTACACGGGGACGACAACGGCGGTTGCCGATGGCTCGAAAATCTCGCCGAGTGGAAATCCTTATCCGAAGGCTCGAAATGGGATCGAGCCTTCCTCCTCCTTCTCACTCGTCGAAACGATACGATGGAAATCTGTTTTACTCCGTCCTTTTTGATTGCATTTTAGAACGATCGAGATCTCGCGACAATATCGGTCACAATTCAGATCCGCCACGTGGACGGAAATCACGCTCTTCTCGCTCGAACACGATTGACACGCGTGGAAGAGTATGCATCCGAGGGCATCGATCTCGACGAGTTACCTCGTAAGTTGATGAAAACGTATCATCCCGCATCGAATCGAATCGAACAAGGAGGAGGGGGGGAGGGGGGGGGGAGTAGAGGGTCCCGTCCGCGTCTGGAATTTCTCGGATATTAAAAGTTTTAATTAAATTCCGGGAACGAAGCGAGTCCAAGTGACAAGTGAACGCGTTCAAGGGGTATCTCGCGGCCATCATCCCTCTCTCCCTTCCGTAAACAGGGGAAGAAGAAGAAGAAGAAGAAGAAGAAGAAGAAGAAGAAACGAGAGGTTCTGGAGGGGAGAGAAGAGGAAAAAGTTTTCGATGAAACCGATGAAACCGAGAGTGGAAACCAACAAGCGGCGGGAATCAATAAAAGTGTCGCTTCGCTCGTCCTGTTCGCTAATCGCGACAATTTCTCGATTCCGCCAATTACCGTCTCTCCTTCTCACTCTCTTCCCCCCCCCCCTCCCTCGCCCAACCTCGTGCAAAACTGCGCGTGTAATTATCGGGCAGCGGCCGGGACATTTAAACAGGATTTCGAATATCGAGTGTAATCTCGATAACAGATTGCCGATTTGTTATCTCGCCGATTTATGATATTAACGGCCGCATCGACGCGCGGTCCCCGACCCACCCCTCCCCGAGCAGATAGGCGCGAGCCTCTCGATCGTTGGAATTTATACCAACGTTTGCCAGTAGTTGCTGCCTAGTTAATGCACTCTTTTCGCCGTTGATTTATCACTCGTTTCGCGGAGAAATAGAGAGAAGGGGGGGGGAGGGGGGAAGGAGGGAGGCGTTGACTCACCCTTTGTGATCGCGATTAAATTATCACGGAGGAACGGAACGATCGGGGAAAAATCGCGGCGGGCCGTGTTTGCGGAAATTAGCGAGCGATCGAGGGATGGGGTACGAGAACGAGAACGAGAGAGCGGCCGGTGGTAGCCGGCCGGCCAGCGGGCTAATAGAAAATACAAATTAACGCTGTTCCGCGCGATTCCATTTAACATTCAAATAACTTGGAACGCGTCTGCCGGCCGCGTCCGATTCATTCGAACTTTTGATGAACGTCGGAAATTATTCATGGACAGGCCGGATGAGGGCCGAGCGGAACGCAATCCGTCGACCTGTCGCGAATTAACGCTCCCGTTCGATTCAACGTTTCGATACTTTTGACGCCCCCGCTCGCGCTCCCTTTCCGTCCGATTTCATTGTGAAAGTCATGCATTTCATTGACCTCTCTCTCTCTCTCCCTCTCTCTCTCTCTCTTCATCGAGCCTATAAACGAGAAATATTTCGAAACGCGCCGCTCCGAATCGCGACCCGTTACATGTCCGTGAACGATCCGAAACAATGGATCCAATGCGCGCGAAAATACGCGCGTGTACGTGTAGGTGTAGAGGAACGGGGGCGAAGAAAGGTTTTCTGATTGAATGGGTGTAGAACGCGACGCAGGAAGAAATCGATCGGGCGTAGCTAATAGGGGTTAATCGTGGGACGTGGAGGGAGAGGGTTGACGTACGCGCGAAATACTCGAATCCGCCGCAGTTAACTAACGGAGGGGAAGAGGGAGGAGAGTCGAGCCACCGGCACGTAACGTATGCACCCATCGGCTCGCTTCCTGGTAATGCGTTACCGCTTCTTCCTACGCTCGCTCGGCCGGCCGTGTATATCAATGCCTGTTTCGGCCACGACAACGGCCCCTTCCTCCCCCTCCCTTTCCTCCTCCCGATCCTTGACGAGGATTCACCGGAATTGCGACCAACCACGCCATCCACGGCGATATCGCGTTTCTCCGCTTTCTCGCTCGAGTAGAAGAACGTCGAGTAAAAATGACAAGAGGAATTCGTCGGATTCGTCACCGACGACGATCCTCTCTTTCCTTCGGAAACGAGGAAAATTATTATTTCTCGGTTTCCCTTTCTCTCCGCTATTTCTGGGACGGTGGATCAAAGAGGAGGAGAAGGGAGGAGGGGTTGGTTCGCGATGTAGTCGTGTTCGAGGGAGGAAGGGGAAGGGGGAAGGGAGAGAGAAGAGAGGAGGAAAATTTTATATCCGATATTCTTTCGCGTCTCGATACGCATTCCTTCCGGTCTTTCCACGTCGATGTTTGCCAACTCCGCATTCGCCGTTTCACGGGTCGCCGAGCATCCGATGGAAGACCTCGCCTGGCCGAACTCGGTTGGCCAATTCCCTTTCGGGCCCTTCCAACCCTCCCTCCCTTTCTTCTTGCCGCGCCGTCCATCCACCGCGCTCCCCACGAGAATTGGAAATCAATTTAGGAAAACGGTAATAAACGGATGCCGAGGTCGTACGTTGCGTTGCCTCGCCCTTTCCGCGTAGTGTCGCGATTCCTCTTTTCCCCTCTCCCGCTCTATTTTTTTCCCCTCTTTTCCTTTTTCCATCCTCCCTCCCCCCCCCCCGCCACGTTCGTTTGATCCCTAACCACCTGCCACGCGCGCAAATAACATCTTTGTTCCTCCCTCCCCCGTCTCTGTTAACCGCTCTGTTTTTCACTCTGCGCCGCGACGAGAACGCGGCTGTCCGCTCCGCAACATCGAGCTTTTATTGGCCGACTCGCAATATCGAGCGTTGTACTTCCGGCACGGAACACCGTGATTCCAGCCGAGGGGAGAGGAGGGCGAGGGGCGGGGGGACAAAGCGAGTTTCGAGTTTGATGAAAACTCGAAACCGGGGATGGCCAAGGAAGAATGATCGCGGGGTCAACGGCCCCGACCGTTTCCCGAATCGTAATTCTCGCGGACGATTCTCGTTTCCCGTTTATGATTTAGAAGCGGGAGGCGTTCTTGCTCGACTCGACGCCAAAATTTATCCCCGTACGTAACGCACGTAACGTGTACGAAGAAGCTTAACGCGAGATTTCGAGTCGAGATTTTCCGAGGGGGATGGAAATGATGGAAAAGAGCGACCTCTTCCCCCTCTCCAGCGCCTCCCTCACTCTGGGGACAGGTGTACGGGTATATATGTATAGGAGAGGCGGGGAGACAGGACTTCCTCCGGCATATACATATCCGATAAGATTTCTCCGGAGACGCGACCCCGCCGTGTCTGCTTGTTGTCCTCGGTTCCGCCAGTTTCTCCACTTTTTCCACGGCTGATCGTCCAAGCGGGACACGTTCCGAAACCCTCGAAAAAGCCTCCTCTAAAAATCCAACTCCATTTCCGGGAAGGAGTACACGCGTGTTAGGGACAACCCCTCCTCCTCCTCCTCCTCCTCCTCTCTGCTCCCTTTCCACCCAGGCTCGAGGAACGGATATGAAGAGGCAAAGGAACTCGGATCACGCGATAAACGTTTCTCGTCTCTTTTTCTGCCGCGCACGATCTCGCGGCCGACCGACCGATGGGAGGCCAGGAGAAGGGGTGGGTCGAGAGACGAGATCGACGAGCGCGTCGTTAAACTCGCCCCCGAGACCGTAAACTATCGGAGAAGGGAGAGGGGGCTTTCCGTTCTGTTCCGGGTTGGATCCGACGAACAGGTGGATAGACACGGATTGCGGGGCCGTGGAAAGAAAGGGCGAATCGGATAACGGAGGGGGATTTATTTGACGGGCCCCGTTTCCTCGCGGGGATTCGCGTTTTCACGGATTAAACGGATTAAAGCGCGGGCCAAGGCTTTTCCGCTTGGGATCTTGGTCCTCTTGGATCGACGTTCTTTTTCTTTCTTTTCCTTTTTTTTTTTTTTTTTTTTCTTTTTGTCAATCGGGTAATACATTCGTGTTACACATCGGATGGATACTCGCCTGGAATTGAAAGGGAAAAAAGGGGGATGTATTTCTCCAAGACACGCGATAAATTCATCTGGGGGTGTTTTCTCTCGGGCCGTTGTTTCTCGGTCGTCGTGCGTTCCACGAGGTAATTAAGGAGGTGGGACGATCAAAGGGTGGAAGAGGAACGAACGAGTTGGGAGTGGAAAAAGTATGGCGGGTATTTTGGGAAAATTAATATTGCACGCTGCCTTCTCTCCTCCACCGACTACTGCGTAATGGAGATAAATTGCTACAGACGTGTACGGTGGTGCCCGCCACCGCCAACCTCGGCCCCTGGCTCGTGAGGAAAACGAAACGAAACCGCGTTTTATATTATATAAAACTGTATTAAAAATAAGAAAAGGATGAAACAAGGATCGTAAATAATTTTTCGACGATGAATCGATTAGACGGATCGAATATTTCTTCAACTTTTTCCTTCGATCAACTTCCTTCGTTCAGAGAGCAGGAAAGGCAACGCGCGATTAATCTCAAACCCCTTCCCTCTTGTTTGACGAGGCGACGGTCTCGGTTTCGTTTCCGTTTCGAGGGACAATCCCAGGCGGTTGGTAATTCCGGCCGTGACGTCGTTTCGTTCAAGCGAGCCCACGTTGATGGGTTAAATACCCGTATAAAGAAGGTGAGACAGGGCAACGGTGGAAAATTAAATTACCGTCGTTCTTCGGGGGGGGGGTGTGGAAAAAATGGTGGAAAATCCGAGCGAACCTTTACTGTTTCTCTCATTTGAATAAGAAGATCGATAAGGATCGGAGAATACAGAGAAGGAGAAATTAAGCTAACGAAGTTATTCGGATCGGTTGCGTGAACGATGGCCACGCTCTTCGTGCTCGTATTATAGCCTCCATTATAGCCCCAACGTCGTAAGAACGTTTATTTGATCCGTATATCACATCCATACGGGCGTTCGTCGTGAACGCTGTAAATTCGTGGAAATTTGGATCTGGTTCCAACAATCCTTCCTTCGTCCTTTCTTCGAACCGCTTTATTGGCTTTATCGAACGCGGATCGAAAAATCGAGGGGATGGGAATACGAAACTCGAGGAGAAGCAACAAGCGTTGGAGAGGATGCGAATCTCCAGGATTTAAAACTTCCGACAGCCAACTTCATTCGGAAGATCAAACTCGTGTTAAGGGTTTATCGTATCGGCTTGCCCTCCCCATTTTCCACGCAACTCTCGAAAGTAAGTCCATCCCAACCCCGAGACGGAGAAACTGATTCGCTTCGCGCGCTGTTTCGGTTCGATCTAAGATATCTTTAGAAACAGGAGCCTAGGAGGACGTAGTATATATATATATTCGTATGTATATTTTAATAAACTTGGAAGGAAATGGTAAATGGTGAATTAGATTTTTCAAAATGATAAAATTCCATATCCGATAAAACGGTACGGTTATGAAAATATTTGCATATACTCTTATTGAGCGAAGAATCCTCCTTTTTAATTAACTTCCATGTTTCGTTTTCATCGTATGAAAAATTTTACAATTATACTTGTGTTACGCCACGATACGATCGAAAGGTTGGGAAATGTTTCCACCCCGAAGATAACGCGATTCGAGAATCTATTATTGTTTAAACATTCGATCAATCCTCTAACTAATTCAACAATTGAATTCGTGACTTCGTTTCCCGGTCGAAGAGAACGTTTCATTTACATCGATCGACTCTTAATAAACCCTCCTAATAATTTGTACGTATCGATATACCAACGCGATGAAATTGTAAAAACCAAAGGAAAAAATGTAAAATATAAAACGAATTGCCTGTTTTCCTTCTCTCCTCGCTTATCGCCTACTTAACGGGACTCGAAATCGTTCTTACTTTGAAAGAGAAAGAAAGGAAGGGACAGCCGATCGATCGTCGGTCGGAAGGAAGTTGGACGACAGAGCGGCGCGAGCCGACCGTGAATCCACGGCCACGATCGCGAAATTCCGGTCGGCAATATTTCCGGCACAAACCTGTCCGTCTCGCCTCTGCGAATTATCGTAGAAGGTCGGTGGATGGAACGATCCAGTTAAAACTTTAATAACAAATTAACAATCGCGACGCGCGACGTGGACCGAAATAATAAAGCGAAACGGTCCACACTCTCTCTCTCTCTCTCTCTCTCTCTCTGGGGTGGAGGGAAAGGGAATGAGGTGTGAATGACGGTTAAAAATAACTTTAATTAACGCCTCCCCCTTTCCCCCGTATTCGCCCTCCCCTCCTTCTAGCCTCGAGCGGCGTCGATCCGGCCGCTCGTCGCGTATTTTAATTAATTAATAACGCAATGAGCGCGCCTTTACAACAAGTATCCATCCGACTATTTCGATCGAGCAACATCTCGACAAAATGAAAAATCGATAATAATAATAATAATAATAATGATAATGATAATTTATCGCCGATAGATATCGCAACGGACGCGTGAAAATTTTCTCCGTCGAGAATTACGTTACCGGTTCTCGTTAGATTTCAGAGGCGAGAAACGATCAAATTTCATATTCTTATCTCGGTCGATCTTAATTCCTCCAGTGGAAACGACGGGATTAATTCGCTTGCCGCTTCGATGACATGGAGCAATTAACGGATCTTGTTCCTTTTTAAGCGAGGCGTTGGCGCGACGAGAATTCTTTCTTGAGAAACCGAATCGTGAAACTGATGTCGTTGGAGAGGGAGGGAAAGAGTGTAAAGAAGAGAAGCGGCTGGGATCGAAAATATTCATTCGCCGAGTTCTCGTTTCAGCGCGATCGTGTTTCAAAGTTTCGGAAACGACGATGTTAATTTCTGATCGACGATGACGATCGAGTGGAGGGTGTGGACAAGTTGGGGATGGTCGGATCGGTTTGGCAACTCGTGCAACTAGAAGGAAGGCATGGCTAGACGGATGATGGTTTCGCGGGGCTGGCGAGCCGTGGTTCATTAAAATGCGGTAACCCAGCGAATCGTCGGTAATTGAATCGACGGGTGTCTGTTCGGCTAGGAGGACGTTCGTTCAACTACCAACTACTAACTTTTCTCCCAAGTTTGACCGCCGAACGGCGCGTCGTGTCGATTCGGAAGTCTGTCGCGCGGAAACTCGGCCGACCGTGCTGCGCCCAGTTTCCGCCGATCCTCCAGATTCGAATTTCTCGAAACTGCAATCGAGGCGAGCTGCGATATCGACGCGCCAATATATATATATATATATATACTTTAATCTTCTCCGTATTTCGAATTTTCCGTAATTTCCGGGAAAGGAATCAAGAGGAAGGACTCACGCGGGGGTTGACGATATAATTTCGTCAAAGGCGATCGCAGCGTTCGTTTCAAGGTAAAAAGCCGTGCACGCGAGACACGCAACGAGTTTCCCTTCGATTCCCTTCGAGGAGAATGAAACACGGTCGAGCGTGTTCCCCAAGTGTTTCTAACGAGATTAAAAGGGGGCCGCGTTCAACGATACGCGACTCGAACGTTCATTCGTCGTCTCGAACGGGAGATCCGGTAACGAGGCGGATAAATGTAATTTTGCTCGCGTAACGATAAACATCGCGAACACCTCCTTTTCCCACCCCTCTCAGCGAACGAGATCCCGAGCAGCGATAAAGATAGGCAAAGATACGGACTAATCTTGGGAACAGGCATCGTGCACCGATGGATCCGGGGGCTGTTAAGGGTTAAATCGGTTCCGTGAGTGGCGGAGAAACGTCGTTTCGAGATCGAGTGTATATATATATATATATATATGGTTACGTACGAGCGACGAGTACCCTCTTAGGCAGCGGTAAAGGCGGCGGAATATTCATGAGCCCACTTGCAGCTATGAGAATCGGTGCAACTGTTTCCAGGTCAATATTTGATATCGCGACGAGTCGAGCGCTTTGACCGTGAAAAAATTATCCCCTTTCTTCCTCCCCTCTATTCTCCGTCCGATTCCACTCGCTTCTACTCGATATTCCGATCTATACTTCCGATTTTCCACGTACGTTTTCATACCTCGGCTCTACCCGCGCTTCCTCTACTCGTCTCATTATCGGCGAGCTATCGTCGCATCGGCGATCGGAATCGGGGAAAGTCGAACACCGCGGCACAAATTATCACGGCGGCACACGTCGGGCAAAGTTTGCACAGGGAAAAGACGTGGGATATTCGTGGCTCGGGATATGATGAATGAATAATGAAGGAGGACGGAGGACGTCGGCAGGATTACGGCCCACCTTTACCGGTTATTTTGCATTCGGGATTCGCTCGCGTCTCCAACGATAAAATATCCAGCTCAGCCCCGCCGTATCCAAAGTTCGAAGAGGCGCATAATAATTGAAACTCGTGTGAAACGAGAGAAGAGTATCTTCCCGTTTCTTAGAACTTATCTTGGCCGCTTGCATATTCATGCTCCCTCCCCTTCCCCCGTGTCATTACCAGTTCGGAACAACGTTTCCGCACGACACGTTACCGCCTCGATTCAATTAAGAAGGAGAGATGATCCAACGAATTTTCCCTCGATCGAGGCAACGCTCCTTCCCGCGAGCAAGAATTATTCGCGCAATTTTTCGAACAGCTTTCGAAAACTTCAACGAGGCGCCTTTTGATTTCCCGAGACAACTCGATCCGAGCGTCTCGAAACGAGAATTATAATCTCGATCGTAGGTACAGCCACGCTTTCGTCTCGCGTGGACGTCCGCTCCGATACGATTCGGGATAATTTGTGCGGCCGCTAATTAAGACAGATGCAATAGGTCGAGATTGTTGACAAATTATGAATTGTGAAATTCGCAATACGTGATTCTTTTTTCTCGAAACGATTCTCCGTTGTGAATTTCTTCTACCGATTAACTCGAAATGATTTCAAACGATATCTTAGGTATCTTAGGTTAGTCATCAGAGAAAGTTGTTGCAAAGCGATTTTATAAAGCAGTTAAATCAGGACAAAAGTTTCACCTTTCTTCTACTTCGTTGAGAGGAAACCTCGTAATCCTTCTCTCCTGTTGACGCATTCTATTGTTCCTATTTTTTCGTCTCTTTGCACCTTTTTGCACGCTTCGTCTCTATCTTCGTCACCTGCTTTCCTTCGTCAATTTCTTATAGCGAATAGAAGTAACGAATAGAAGTTTCGATAACGAAAAGTCGATCACGAATGATATTCCTGTTGCCACGATCGTCGAACCCGCCACTAATGCCAAAGATGTGGTTCGATCTAATTCGAGATAAGAGAATCCACTTTATTTATATCATTCTACGCTTCGTAAGATTACACGTTGAGAGAGTTTAGTTGTTCACGATATTTTTAGAAAAAATCAATCACGAATAAATACTTGTCGCCGTTCGAATCCAAGCTGAGAGTGCATCATTCGAGTGCAAAGGGATATCCACAATACGTCGTATATTGGACACGCTATATACGTTGAAAGTATTGCGAATTTCTAATGACAATTCTATTTTTACGTACGTTTCCTTGCCATCTGGCATAACCAGTTAACGGTCAATTACTTTTTATTTTCCAATCCAAGACATCTTCATCTTTATCTTAGATAGATCGTCTTTCGCTGAGTTACAAATCCTAGAATACGAATATTTAAAATCTTCAGAGTTATTTTTACTTTTCCAATAAAAATATTGCGCTCTTACGAAAATATATTTCCAAGATTCCGAACTTCTTCAACGAAATATCCACGTTTCGAAACTGATCGTCCCGAATCATCGATAATAATGATAACAAGAGCAAGGATACGGAGGAATCTCGATAAAATTCTCGTGCGTATAAAAAAAAAAAAAAGGAAACGTGCGCGGCAATTTTTCCTCGCCCGTATCATCGCGATCCGTCTCCCTCTTGACAAACGAGGAGCAACAACGATTAAGGAGATAACGCCCGGCGAGTGGCGGCTACAGCTTCTCGAAGGGTGGTTTATTTTCGAAATGATTTCAGCGGCCGGTTTAAACTCGCGCCGTTGATTTACACGCGAGGAATCGCACAAGGGGGAGGGGGAGAGAGAGAGAGAGAGAGAGAGAGAGGAAGCAGCGTTTTTCCGAGCGCCGGGCCGTTACCCTCTCGCCTCCTCTCTTTCCTTCCTTTTTTTTCTCCCCCATCGGCTCGAATAAAGCGTGCCCCTTGGCGATGAGCAACCGAAGGAAAACAAACATCGACCGCGGCAAACTCTATTCCACGGCCAAAGATCCGTCCAAGGTTTTCGCGAACCTCGATAAAATCCTTCTCTCTCTCTCTCTCTCTCTCTTTTTCTTTCTCTTCCCCTCGGCTGGCTCGCGTCAAAATCACGATAACTGTTGACATACACGTACGCGCGCACACTTGTACACCAATCATACGAGGCGAGCAAACGAACAATTAAACGGAAACCAGACCCGAATCCCTGATTATATTCAAATTCGTTCGTCCGCCGGGAGCCGGACGGTGGAAAGTGACCCGCTAACGTTCGCCAATTGCTCGTAACAGGCCGCGAATTAACCCCGGCTAATTGCCGCTAATTCCGTTAATTGCGCGCCTCGGCCGATCGCCCCCCCCCCTCCCCAACTTTTCACGCCGAGCCGCTCCTTTCCTTCGATTTCTTTTCCTCGAACAGCAGCTCAACGTGATTCCCGTGAGTCACGGTTTCAACATCCAAACGCGGGGATCGCGCCATCTTTGATATTCAAAGCGTGGACCGATGTTATCGCCACGGCCGCCGCTTTTTCGACAGTTTCGTATCGTCGTATGCGTCGCATCGTCTCCAACACGATGGGGAGCGAGTTTTGCGGCGGCAAAAATACAACGACAACGCAGGGAACGGTTCAACTTTCGGATAAACGCCGTGAATTATGCGCAAAGTTCGCCCTCTCGTTTCTGTTACGTTCCTCACGTGGCAACGTTGTTCCCTTGTTTTAATAAAAGAACGTGAATATATATATATCCGAATATCCCAACTTTGCGTAAATAGATACGCGTAAAAGCGGGAGGAGGAGGGGGTTTACGGGGTCCTCGAATCGGAATCTTAAATTTAATTACAGCCCGACGATAACCAAGGGAAGCGATATCCAAAGAAGTAAGAAGAGGCAGTAAAGACGGGATAGGCGGGCGCCGGAGTTACTACTCCGGAGTTACGAGGGAGTAATACTGGATTTAGTGGTAGCAAGTCGAGCCTCGTTTCGCCATCCACTCTCCTCGCTCTTCGTCAACTTCGTCTCGACGATGCATACAACTCGATATCTCAACCTTCATTTTCTTCGGAAAATCTATCTTCTCCGACAGTTTGATCGAATCCCGTCCACGAATTGTATTCGCACATGAAACGACATCGAACGGAATGTTGGAAAAGTGATCTAGCTAACTCGTTCCCGAGGTTGGAACACCTGTCCGCCCACACACCGGCTTGTATCACTTAAAACTCGCACTGAAAGGTAACCGAACCAGGTGTAAACACAGGTTCGACCGACTTGTCTGTCTTTGTCTTCCTTTCTCCAAGATCATCGAAGATCCTCTCCTGCCTCGTATCTTGGATCCTTAAATATGCAACGATGGGGATGGATGCGTTGCAAATTTATTCGAGCGCATGTTGACACGGAGCGGAGGGATAAAGAGGAGAGAGAGACGGGGTGCATCGACGTGCAGGGCCACGTATGCGGGGTCGCATTACGGAACGCGAGCACGTAAAGGAGGAGAGAACCGGAACCGGGTAAAAGTACGTTTCCACGGCCGGTTTCCCCTTTTGAGCCGGGTAAATAAATAAATAAATAAATAAATAAAGGTATGGTCATCCCATGGTAGGCACGTAGCTGGTAGCTCCGTAACTATCCGCCAACTCGCGTCCGACGTGCGGCCAAGGAGAAAGGTAAGAGGAGGAGGAGGAGGAGGAGGAGGAGGAAGCCTCCGCGTGCGAATATTTCTCCCGCGGTGACTTTGCCTACGTTAAAATGGCTTTGCGTACAACGGTTTTATCTCGGCCCCCGTTTTTCCATTCGTTTCGCGCGGCTGCCTCTTCTCCCCGCTTCTCCCCACGGAGATATGCGCGCGGCCGCGCGGAACAATGCGGGGGGAGGGGGTATGAACGCGGTGAGTAACGGCTCACTTTTATTCCGCTCGATAAATTAGAGGTGATGGATTAAGATCTGCCGTGACGAGCGTGCATACCCCACGAGTCGCGTCCTAGGCTCGTCTAATTTGACGATTAATCAAAACTCGTGACGGCCGCCCACGCGCCAACGTTTCCGACGATTAGACGATTACTTCTTGCTCGCCGATCGAGAGAACGTGGAACGAATCACGAAAACGTGAACGTAACTTCTTTATATTTCTCGAAATTTCCTCTTCTCTCAAGCTGATTCGTAAGAGAATGTTTCGGAGGGGGGAAACGCGACCAAGTTCCACAGAGTGGGATCAAGGCGGTTAAGAAGAAGAAGAAGAAGAAGAAAAAAAATAAGTAAGGGCGGTTATGGAGCGGATCTGAAACAAAGTTAAACAAAGGGTTGTTGTTCCATCGTAAGTAATTTTATTGCACGGCACTTGGGCCGTATACGAGGTATAGCATAGGTATAGCAGCTGCTTCCCTTCCAAGTTTCCGCAACGACACGATCCTCTCCTCTCCTCCTTCCACCCACCGCTATTTCATTACGCGATAAATCGCCGATTCCCGCTCACCGTCTTACGTGAAACTTATTCCCGAAATCGCCTTATCACCACGCTCGAGGGGATGCCTCCTCTCGTAAAAAACCTCGCGCGATACGCGTGAAAGAAAGAAAGAAAGAAAAAAAAAAAAGAAAGGACCACGGTTGGTTTAATCAACCTTTCGCCCCGTTCACAGGGATGCACCCCTTGAAACCGAACCGAGATACGCGCGAAGTAAGAAAGGAAGGAGGAAGGAGCGTTCGGAATTAAGCGTTCGGAGGAATGCCGTCTCGCTTCCAAGGAGCGGGAGGGATCGAAGAGGCGATGGGTGGGGGGCCGGCTGAAATTGCGGATTATACGGAATTTCTGACGCCGCCTCCCGTGTCTTTTTCGCAAAAAGCCTCCCCTCGTGTCCCGTCGCGATACCGTGCGTTTAGCATTAAAATTCATGGAATAATAATGCGGCGGTCGATCGTAAATACCGGCACCGTAAATACCCTCCTCTTATTCGGTTGGCTCGCGATACCGGAAACCGAAGCTCTCCGGAAAGCCTCGGCCGAGTGGTCGACTTCGGCCGAGTCCGACTTCGACATCCGCAACTCGATCGCAGCCCGATCCTGTCATGTTAACGCGCCGCTGCTTCCTTCCTCTCGACGCTTCCTCGCGGAAGGAGACGGCTTTCCCGTTTCGAAACGAGATCATCGCGAGAAAATATCATTTGGAGGGGGGAAAGAAGAGGAGGGACGCGGAGAGAATGTAACGACAATTTGAATTTAGATTTCGAATTAAGGGGGATGACGAGGCGTCCGGAATATTTAGTGAAATTCTAATGCGAGCGAGGCTGCCGGCCGGCAAGAAAAATATTTAAATTGCGAGGAAGTAAGTCCCTCCCCCTCTCGTCGTACTCGTGCCATCGAGTATACACGTACAACGAAGATTCCACTTACTTTGCTACGTCACCGTTGAAAAGGAAGCACGACCAAGCCCGCTCGAGACGAAATTGGCCGTTAACGCGGCAATCGTCCCGCAATCGTCGTCACTTAATTCTGAGTTATACATCACCTTTCCTAGGCGCCATCCCAATCGGATTATCTCCCCTCGATCGCTACCCTGCTAGGGATTAACCCTAACAAAGCCATCCTCCAACCCCTCCCTCTCTCTTTACCTCTTTACTCTTTCGTCTCGAGCTCGAGGAAAACACGAAGAAACCCCCTTGGAACAGAGACGAGCAAAGATCATCCGCGAGGATGGATTTGGCAGACGATCGACCCGCACTGGCAGGGCACCGTTCCTCGAAGGCTGGGAGGAGGAGGAGGAGGAGAGGGGGACAGGTAAGGGAGAAACGCGTAACGAAAGGGGGAGCGAATCGGGGATGATTCGAGGCGAGGGAGAGGGTTATATCGGGTGTATTGGATCGGAGTGTTCCATATTTTCCGGGCTCGGCCGACCGGAAGATGGGGCTCGTCCGACCGGAAGATTCGACAAAGGCGGATTATTGGCCGCCGTTACTTCGCCTTCACGATCCGCGACACGATACGCCCCACCATCCTTCGATTCCACGATTGTTACGATTCACCTTTGAACGCTTCGTTTTCGATTCCGTCGCGCACGATCGAATCAACGACAACGAGTCGAGTCGCGTCCTATTGTCGGCGATCAATTCTCGGCGGATGCGGCGATTAATTATTCAAGCTTTTACGCCACCGCAACTCCTAAATAACTCCCCCATCGGGTGAATATTTCACGAGGCTCGTCTCCGCCGCGTAATGAATCACGGTTGAACCAGTGTTTGATCCAGGACAAACGCGCAGGGAGCGCGGAAATCTTGGCGTTATACATGCCGAGGGAGAGAGCGAGAGAGAGCGAGAGCGAGAGAGAGAGAGAGAATGGCATTATCGCTCGGCCGATGAAACGTGGCACGGCCGGACTTCGTTCCGTTCGATTGAAATCGAGTTAGCCAATGAGCAAGGAACAGATAGCAGCGAATTATAGCTGCTCCCGACAGTGAGCTACGATGTTGCGGTCAACGTTTGAGGTTAATTGTTCGCTTTCCAGCCGAGCCCGTACAAATTGCGTTTGTAACGTTTCGACCCTCCCTCCCTCCCTGTCATCCCGATCCAATACTCGTCCCGATATGCTCGCCCACCGTCCAACCTACACGCCGCCGATAATTCAGCAGCGAAAGAATTCGGAACGAGCTCGGTGAAACGCGGCCGACTCGTGTAATTCGTGCCGATACAAAACCAACCATCATCGCCGCTTCCCTCGAAGCGGAGGAATCGAACGCTGCTCGTTGTATACACAAAACGGGGTATCAATCGGTCCAACGCCGGATTTCATTAGCAAGTTCGATTTAATTACCGCGGTCGCGTCCAACCTTTAATCGTCCAACCCCTGCTGCCTAATTGCGAAACGCTAATTTTCCAACGGAATTAGGGACCGGTCGACTTCATTTCGATTTCTTTTCTCTTCTTTTTTTTTTTTTTCTTGTCCCCCTCCCGATACTCTAATCGACTGTTAATCTCCCGCTTAATTTTAATTTCGAGGCCAATCTTTTCGTTTCCTCGTCCCATCTCCGAAATCCACGGTTAGCCCAGTCTGCGAGCGGGGCGCATAGAAGCAACGTTGCCGTGCCAACGCGTTTACTTTTTCAACCGGATTCTTTCGGCTTTTAACCGAGAGGCCGGTTTTTCATCCCGGGAAAATACGGCCGGATATAACAAAGGATCAAAAATGAAAGCGGGAGCTCGCACGATCGGCTCGCGGAATTGTGCAGCGGGCGGCGCGGTCACTCGATTAACTCTTTACCACCGCTTTCCCCTTCCCTCTTTCGCCCGGGCTCGGGCGGACGAGTCGCGTGCAAAACTTTTCCGCTCCCCTTCCTTCCATTCCTCGTTATTATCTAATATTCTTTGGACGAGGCCAGAATTCGAAATCTCTCCGTGTATTCTATCTCGGGGGGTTGAAGAAGAATTGGAACGGAGTCGGAAGAAATCCGAAGAGATCGAGCGAATTGTCGGAAAGAGTATGGCGTTTCGTAACGAGTTCCATTATTTATTTTGTCTATTATTACTATTATTATTATTATTATTATACTTCGCGAGCGACGTGGTGGTAAGTCGAGGAAAGCGAAGGGGGAACGATATATTTCCATCCGAGCGTACTATTCGTCGGGTCTTCAAATTGCGGAGGCTGAGCAAATCGAACAGATTTTTCACGATATTCTTCACGATCCGTGACCATTCCACCAATTGAGACCACCGCGTTGGAACGTGGAAACAAACGGTGGCATTGATCCGAGCAAACCCGATCCCTACCCCTCTCGTGGGGGAGGAAGTGAGGGGAAATCCCTCGATCTTCTATTTTCATCGATCTTTCATCGAATCCAAACCGTCGACGGAGACGTTCGACAGAGTCTATATATATATATATATATATCGAGCCGTCTTCTTTCAGCCGTGCAATTGGCTCGGCGCCTGAACGATAGATTAAAATTGCTCCCCCTCCCCCTTCGTTCCGCTCGCCAAGAGGGAAGAAACGCCGGATGGGGCTGGATTGCGCCTTGTAAACGACCCTCTTGAATTATCTTCGACCATTTCCTCGAATCGAACAAGTTCAAGTTTCGTTTCCAAGCATTGTTTGCCACGACCCCGACAATGGGGGATGATTTCCTCTTTCCCTTTGGCATACCGATTAACGCGACGACCGTGAACCGTCTTCCCTCCCCCCCCCCTCTCTCTCTCTCTCTCTCTTCGTGCAATAATCCAGGCGCGATCGAAATTTTTTCCATTATGCTCGAGCGAATACGAACGATTCGTTTATCTTCTTTGGACAGAGAGAGAGAGAGAGAGAGAGAGAGAAAGAAAAATTCTGAAATTCGCGAATAAAATCGGAAAAAAATCTAGTTTTGCAGCACCCTCCCTGGTCCCCCCCTCCCCCGGGAATGGCGTTGAACGACGGCTCGTACGTTATCCAACTCGGTCGGAATGATTGAAACCCGGTGAGATCCGAATTAAGGTCTCTTAGTTAGAGGAGATGGAAAGGCGCGATGGAGATGCGCAGAGGAAACAGAAACGGTGGCTCGGTCGGCTCTGCCAAGTATCACTTGACCGTGCCATAAATCTCTCGATAGTGGCCTCTCAAAGGCGAAGAAATTAAAGGCGGATAAGGTGGATGATGACGCCGCCTAGTTTCTCTCCCTCCTCCTCTGCCTCGAATAACAAATAAACAGAGCGGCGTCTTCGTTCAAGCCTGTTACCGGGATTTCGAGCGGTGAATCCGGTGAAGATGATTTAAGAGCCATCGTCCTCCGCTCCTAGTAGTTTACAACCGTGCTCTATCCTTACTCTATTACCGCCCGCCCGTTCGCATTTTCCCCGTTCATCCATTCATCCAGCTTATGCCGCCTCGCGGCAACAACAACGAAAAGACGAAACTTCTCGTCTCCTATTTGTCTAATCCGAATCCGAAGAAGCCGATTATTACCGACGAAAGAAAAGAACCGAAATTCGAAATTTCGGTGGTGAAGCTTCACTCGGCGATATCCTCCGCTCTTAAAAGCTCCTCCAAAGCTCGACCGAGCACGCAACGGTTCAACGTACTTCCAGGGAGGGAGATACACCTGGTTGGTTGGATTCGATCGGGATTGAATCGAGGCGAGGCCCTAGTTAGTCGGTAGTTATATACACCGCTTCCGATTTTTTCACGCCTATCCATCCCTCCCGCGCGGCGATCGATTCGAGTGATGCTCTGCCGGTAACTAATTCCATTAGGCTTATTAAGCTGTGGTTAACAAGGGAGGTTGGTAACGTATGATGAGAGCGGGGGGGAGGGCGAGGACAAGGACGGCTTTTCGAAGGAGGAAAACTCTGAATTAGGATCGTGCGAGCGTGCTATCTCATAGCAACAGAATCTAATTAATCGGGCCATCCGACGAATCTCCACTTCGTTACACAACGTCGAAGAAAAGAGAGAGAGAGAGAGAGAGAGAGAGAGAGAGACATAGGGAAGGAGGAGGGATGCAACTTTTCGACGTATTTATTTCGCTTCAACTTTTGCACCGGCTATTATATACGACGCGAATCGCCCACCACCGTTTTTTTCGGAACGAGGGGAGGACTGGGACGAGACAGACGCGACGTTATCGCGGCAATTATTGCGCGAAAAAGAAAAGGGGGGGAGGGGGGAAAAAAAGGAAAAAAAGCTCGACGTTGCATAAATAATTCGGTCCGCGCGAGGAAACGAGGTTTGCCCTCGCGTATTTCATCGAGACGTAGCAGCTTCCTCCCCTCTCCTCGTCTCGTCCTCGGCTCACTTCGCTTCATAAGAGAGAGAGAGAGAGAGAGTGAGTGGTGGCGCGATAAATCATCCCTTTGTGTAATTCCCTGTGACCGATTAATCGACGCCCAAGCGGCGCGGATATCGATGGAACGACACCAGGAATTCAGGCCAGATCATCTTCGGCTTTGACACCGTACACGACATCCAATCTCTCATCCTCCCTCCTCTCTCGCGTTTTTTTCCTTTTCTCTCTCTCTCTCTCTCTCTCTTTTCTTTTCATTATTTCTCATCCACACGATACACCCACCTTCTTCGCCACCGTGGCACACCGTAACCGACCGATAATTGATTCCGATAAATTGATCGAGCACCACCGGTCTCGCGCCGCGGCCGACACCAGTTGCTAATTACTATTTACGATCCGTTGTACTCGACCCGACGCGAGCCTTCGTATATTTACAAGCCTGTCGTTTTCAGTGAACGAGCGTCGGTTTCGGTAATCTATTTTCATCCACGTTTCGCGCATCCGAACGCGTTCCTCGATCGCCGAATCATATATCACGAAATAATTCAGCCGCGGCGAGACAGGGAAGAGGGAGGAGAGGGAGAAGGAGGATCGTCGTAATTACCACCGGTTGTGCCGATTGTGTCCGAAGAGGCGAGCGAGCGAGAATCGCATTTCGGGGCGAGGAAGGAAGTATAGGCGGAAGTTGGAGCAAGAGTCAACAGTCAACAGCTGTTTAGCACCGCTTAATAACGATCTTGCTCCATCGGTAATGCGGTTTCAACCGGTTCATTTACGCGTTGCATCGAAACAACCGCCGATTCGAAACGCGATTACGAACCATTCTCGTCGTAAGGGGCGGAAGAGGGAGCGAGGCAAGGGTGAAGAGTATTCGAGAAAGATGAATATTTCTCTAATAAGGATAATCGAGCGTGGAAAAATGGCACGGTGTGAAATCACGAGGTGAACCGGATCGATCGGATCTTCGTTCGTCGGACGGGAGGAGGGAGTGGCGAAGCCGCGATGCGGTTCGAAAATTCACCGCGAACCGCGGCCGTAAATTGAAACGTAACGGCACGTAACCCCTCGTCCGATTATTTAAATATGTATAAAAATCGGGCCAATTATCGTCAAGACCGTTCAAACCAAAGCCAAAAAATTGTCCGCCCAAATTCCTTCTTTTTTTCCCTCTCTCTCTCTCTCTCTCTCTCTTTCAATCGCGTCTCTCTCCTTTCTCGGCTCGATAAAATCTTCTCGCGGGAGAGAGGAGAGGTCACGCGACGGCGGTTCGAAAAACGATTCTCCAAAGTAGGTCGTAATTAATCGGAAGAATGGTTGAACGTCCGAGGGGGGCGCGAACTACAGAGTGTAGCGAAAAAAAGGGTAGGAAAAAAGGGCGGCGAGAATCACGAGCGCCGAGGGACTCGTAACGACTTTTTCGTTTGGCCGACGAACGAGACCCGGAGTGTAAAATCCGAGAAGAAGAAGAAACCAATTTCTCCCGACTCTTCCAACTTTTCGAATAATAGGCCCGGCTGGGAAGGGGTGGCGCGATCTCTCGCTCGCGGTTTTATTGTTCGTTGGCCGCCGGTTGAATCGCCGATCGTTCATCGACAGCTCGGTCGGTTTTTTTTTCTTCTTTTTCGTATCGCGGGCAAATTGGAAATTTATGAGGGCGATTACACGGGGGATGATAGGACAGGGTGGGGAGGGAGGGGGAGGGGGGGGAATCGATTCCTTCGATACGATTAAACGCCCGCTCGTTATACCATCGGTAATTCAACGGAGTGACCAGACGTGGAGGCGCGCGATTTCCGCTTCGCTTTTTCTCGCTTCGTCCTCCGACAGGGGTTGAAATTCAATCACGAACCGTGTCCGAAACCTTCCCCCAAAGGGACTCTGTACAATGGGCCCGCGTTTCGTGGCACGAAACGGCCGAAGGGAGAGGGGAGGGGAGGGGGAGAAGGGGATCGTTTCCGCGCCGCAAACCGAAAGGGAGAGTCTACTACTAGCGTGTATTTAATGCGGTAATACGTTGCTCTCCCCCTCCACTCCCCCTAAGTTTCCATTTTGAGCGTTGAGTGTTGTTTTTAGGGGAAAGCCCGAGCGACGAATAGAAAAGAGAAACCTCGGGAAGAAGGAAGGAAAAAAAGAAAGGACCCGAAACCGATATCCGAAGTATACGATTCTCGAAACGCTTTTCTGCCAACATATATATATATATATATACACGCACATAGCTACATAGAAATATCGAAATTAACAAGGTGGATAAATATTTGCTCTCGTCTGACCACCGGTTCTCCTTTCTCTCGACCCTTATATACCATGCTGACGCATGGTGGTGGGTCGGCTTTCGAGCAAATTGAATGTCGTAGGATGTGGTAGGAGGGCCGACCGTTCGACGAGAAGAAAATCGCGGAAAATCGTGGAATTTCGTCTTCGCGCCCGTTCTAATCCTTTCCGCGGATTCGTTCGAACGACGTTTGCCTCGCCTCTTTCTTTCCCCCTTTTTCCCAACACGCGCCGCGTTGGTCGCGAAGCGAAGCTCAGAACCGTGGACTCGGCACACTCGTTGTTCCCCGCAACTTTGTTAACGAATATAATAGGATCAAATAATCCTTGGCTCGCGGCCGTTTAAAAACAAGCACGGGGGGGGGGGGGGCGTACAACGCGAGCGGCGAGAGAGCCGGAAATTGTAAAAGAGCGCGCGGCTCGGTCCACGGCATTCGGTCGGGAAAGGATTGATAAAAAGGAGAGGGAGGGAAGAAAGGGACAGGAACGAAGAGAGAAATCTCGCGATTTCGTTAGACCTTCGTTCCGCTCCGCTATTGTGGCGCGGAAAAATAATTGCGGGAAAATAACTGCGATATTTAAATACGGGAGAAAAGAAATATGCGCGCCAACAATGACCAGAGATGTGCATTCAACTTTATCGAGAAACGCGGTTTCCTCTTGTTCCATCTTCCCATCTTCTCTACCTCCCTTCCGAAGATTTCTTCTCTATCTACTTGGTAAATAAATATATATATATATTTTCATCGAACGAGCGAAGACTCGTGCTTGAAAAATAATGATATAATAAATCTCTCTCTCTCTCTCTGTTTCTCTTGGAACAGAAACGAAGAGCGGAGAGATAAACTTGTAAACTCGTTCATCTCTCTTACATTCGATCGATCGATCGATCGATCGATGGACTCGAGAAACGGGCCGCGATGATCGAATCTACGGTCCCGGCGAGCGTTGCGAGGCGATACCGAACGAGCTCGAAATAGGATTCGAGCGGGATACGGAAACTCGAATCCGTGACCGTTTAAGGACCGAACGGCATAACGCCGATTCTCCCCCTCCCCTCCTTCTCAGCGAACGGAACGGAAGAAGAGGGTGAAAAACAGGAGGTTTCTCGGAGGGCCGCGCGACGATCTAGCGGCGAGATTATGGAAGCGCACGCCGCGTTCCCGGCGATGAAGCGAGATTTATTGTGATTGTTACACGCCGCTGTCAAAAGCTATTTTCGCTCGGGCTGCTCGCCGCGCGCCATAAGTCACGCCGCGCTTCTCCCTCTCACTCTTTCACACTCTCCAGCCTCTCTCGCCGTGGAAATATCGGCCCATAGAAATATCCCCCTCCTCCCGCGTAAACTCTAAATCTTCTCCCGTAAACCTTTCCCTCTCCCCAAATGACAAATTTTCCTTCGATTTCGCTTCGCTCGCGTGGGGGACGAAACGCATCGGGCTCGGGGACGTCGTCGTTCTTTCTCTCCCAATTAGCGTGAAATCGAATTTTCAGTCGAGTCGATTCAGTCGAGGGACGAAAGTGAGTTGAAAAATGTGATGTGACTGTATCCCTGAGATTTTCCTCCCCGAGTTAAAGATTGGCCAAAGATCCCTCCCCCTCCCCCCTCCCCCGGTCGGTAAGCAGGAAATTTCTTTCTCGATCGATTGGAAGGATTCGAATTGCGGGAGAACAAAAAACTAAAAACTAAAAAAAAAAAAAAAAAAAAAAAAAGAAGGAGAGAAAGAAAGAGAGAGGCGAGAAATTTTCGGGATTTTTTTAATTAACAAACGATCGAATCGTTATTATATCGCGGTGATAATGATAATTTAGGGAGGAGGCAGCGCAAACTTCTTCCCTCCCGATTATATACGCCGTTTCGTACGAGCATCTCGATTCGTATCTTCCACGCGCGTGCTAAAAATAAGCCGGCGCGTTTAATCGAAACGGGAAAATTGGCGCGTATGTGTGCAGGCTGGGTCAAAGGGTCTGAACGATTTGCGAGGCTATGAAAGTTCCCCGATAAATACCAAAGACTTTATTTATAGACGAAATTCTCCGATTTCGAACAAAAAGGGAAACGGAGGAGACGGAAATAGGAAAAAAAAAAAAAAAAATACAGCGTGTCTTTCGTTCGATGAGGAGAAGGAGGACGCGGCGGGGATGTTTTCTGGCCTCGGGTTAACGAATTAATAAACGATGATTTTTCACCGATGATATTTCCGAGTCGAGTGGTCGGTTAAGCGCACACGTTCTCGTATCATCACGCTGTGCAACACGCGCGCTCGTTTTATTCCGCAATCTGACCCAAATCTGGGAGGCCGAGGAGTAAGAGAGCGGCGGCGGCGGCGGCGGCTTCGCCTCTCTCGTCCCAGATGTTGGTCTCATCTCGTCCAAATGAAGCGAAACCGGTGGTGGTGGGTGCCACCAGACACAGAAACTATTGGGAGACGGTTCCTCGCGATGGGTTACAAATGATCTCGTTTGAGAAACGAGGTGTGTGTGTGTGTGTGTGTGTGTGTGCGTGTGTACAAGGAAGATCGATAACGAATGCGAGATGCGAGGAATGCACGTGGCATCCTATCTCATCGTTTTCCTCCCCCCTGCGATGAGGACATTATTTCGAATACAATTTCAACCAGTTTCCTTTTATCCCCAACCGGGCGGGTCTATCAAACATTCTCTCTCTCCGAACTTTAATCAACACTCCAAATTCATCCTCTCCCAACCCCAATTCTCCTCAGAAGTTTCGTCAAGCCCGATGAAAAGTGACTCTGTTCCTAAGTGACGGGACTCGATCCGATGAAAACTCCGTCCGATCGATTCCGAAGATCGATGGATGCGCTCTGTCCAACCTTTCGTCGAACAATCAACAGGATGATCGTCGATTTCGAAACGAAATATATATATATATATATATATATTATATATATATATATATATATATATATATACAGGCGATTGAAGGGATGACAAAAGGATGAGGAATAACGGACGATCCGATTACGATGACGCATTACGAGGGCGTCGCGTATTAATTGCTAGATCGGTCTTTACGTGTGTTTTGTCCCGATCGATCGATTATATTATTTTTGGGGCGGGCGGATCGTTTCAAACGGAATAAATCAAGGCGATCGCGATAAGCGGCGCGGCCGCGACCCCTCCCCTCCCGTGCCCGCCCGTCCAGGGTAAAAAGTTCCAGTCGGTCATAAATCAATCCCGGCGCGATTTAGTTTCTTGGAACGGCGCCAACGGCCGAACGGACCAACGGAATCCTGGAGCCCAACCTTCTTTCTTTCCTCGTTTCCTTCCTTCCTTCCTTCCTTCCTTCCTTCCTTCCTTCCTTCTTTCAACGGGGGAATCCCCGGCCGTCGCGCGACCCTTTCATCCGGCGAAAAATTACGCAGAATAATCGAAACCGAATCTCTCGCCGCGCCAGAGATCCCTTTCTCGTCCTCCCCTTTTAACCAGAGGGAGGGAAAAAAGGGAGGGAGGAGGGAGAGGGAGGAAATTCGCTCTCGCGCTATTTAGGCGAAACTTTGCATCGTCGATGCAAAAGATGTAAATCGGCCCTACCCCTCGCTCAATATGAATTTCAGATCCACGTTAATAAGAAAGGCACGGACCTCTCTCGGCCACGTGGAGAATGGATATTTCTGCGTTTAAGCCGTGCTTCTTCCTCTCTCCGAAGGCTTTGAAAATTATTACGCCAACTTTATTGCATCGGAGGGATATATACGATTCCATCGATCTTCTCGAGGAGAATGTCCAACGTGATTTTTTCCCGGTAATAAAATTGGTTCCGATACTCGTGATCATACAGATGCCTCGCGCTACGTAAAACGCTTCCTAAGATATTACGATGGATTATATCGGAACCGGCTCTCCTCTCCTTCCCCTCTCTCCCTCCCCCCCCTCCCCCCCAAGATGGACAGATTCCGATAGGGACCCGAATCGAGCGTATACGTGTATAAAAAGCTCGAAAAGATCTCCAAAAAGGAAGAAAAAAAAAATAACCTGTAATAATAATAATAATAATAATAATAATAATAATAATAACAACAACAATAATAATAATAATAATACGTAACCTATCATTTAATAATTAACGTATTGCCGTTAACGTGATGCGCACAACAACGTGTAATGTGTATTGATACACATTAACCAGAAATGAAATTCATCAACCGGATTACAACAAATCTCTAGAATGTTCGCGCGTGTGTGATACAACAACAACGCGTAGCGTGTACCGCATTAATTTAGTAATAAATTATTCGGCTAATATCGAGATGATGATAAAAAAAGGAAAAAAAGGAAGGGACATATTCGAGAACGTAGCTCGACGGGGAGAGGGGAAATCCATCGATTTCCCGCCTGGCCTGGGGGAAGGAATATATTCGCTTCGTATATTCGTGACACGAGAAGGAGGAGAAAAAAATGGAAGGGGAAAAGTGTCCGTCCTCATCCGCGTCAATCCTGTCACTGCACGAGGAAAACTCACGGCGAGGACAAAAGGAGGAGATTCATCCTCCTTCTCGCGGATCGATCGCTTATAAATTAGATCTCCCTCCCCCCTGCCCGCCTCCTAGCTGGCGATGCGTCGCGTTCCAGAAATCGCGAATCCCAGTCCAGCCGAGAATGAATCTCTCTCACGCGTACGAGATGGAAAATCCAGCGCGGCACACGATAATAGGAATGACGGAGGCCGACCCACTTTACCTCGATAATTCCTATTCTAGGCCCGCGCGCGGCTCTTTATAATATATCGACGATAAATAAGCATCGAGTTGCACCACGATCCTTTCCATCTCTCTCTCTCTCTCTCTCTCTGTCTCGAGAGAGCGTTGGACGGATGGAGGAGCGCGGGTTTAGAGACAGCTCGCGGACTGCTTTCCTCTCCTCTTTCCTCGGGCCACTTTCGCCGCGCCGATCGCGTGACTTTCTCGGCAGGTGTGCGGCTACTTTAAGGATATTTTAATTAAAGGCAACCGTTGAAAACTAAGTGATTCCACGCCACGGAATCGCGAGACTCGATTAAACGGGGAATTCACCACCTGCCCCTTTCGCGAACAATCGCCTTGCAACAGCCTTCGCCGCTCGAGGACGATGCGAGTGAGAAAAAAAAAAACTGCAACGGTTCGCGGCAAGGAGGAGGAAAAATGGCACCGAATTTTATTCGGAGAAAGAGCGGCGATAATAAACGAGGGCAAATCGATCGGCGGTAATCGAGCGACAAGTAATTAACGATCGGCGTTAATTTCAGCGAGACGGTCATCGCGAGAAACCGTCGGGGATAAATAATACAAGGGGCGTATCCATATTTGAACGCACGGCTCGCAATTAGGATCCACGATTCAACTTCCGTCTCTCGTTCCCGCCGCCCAACAGACTGCTGTTCGCCAAAACCGCCAACTTTCGCCATATTATTACTTTCCCGCTAATTTCGCGCCAATTCGAGAGACGAGTCGGTCGGTCGGTCGTTCGCGATTCCAACCCTATCCATCCTGTGTATGTAACTGTGTTGTGTATAACGGAAGGGGATTCGATCGAAGTTTCTCGTTCGAGGGAGGAAGAAGGTTACGATATCGTTAAACCGAAGCAAGATCGAGGAACGGCCGTTTTCGAGTTTCGTATCGTATCGTATCGGGCGAGAAGCTACGCGCCTTGTAAAAGGCAACCCGGTTATCGGGCGTGCATCGTCGCTTTTATCGGCCGATCGATGCATCCGCCACCTTTTCTCCGGTGAAAAGGCTTCGATCTTTCCTTTCCACGAGCCACGAAAAATCTTCTTCTTCTTCTTCTTCTTCGCTCGATCGGCTCGTATACGTACGAGAGATAAAGATCGAGAGCTCGGATCTCTCTCGATCGAGAAAACGAGAATATCGTTCGAGGAGGGATCCAAGAGAGGAGAGGAACAAGTTGCGCTGATCGTCATCCACCACGCCGTGCGATCCGGAGGACGCGTCCCGCCCGACGATCCACTTTTCCCTTCTCTCGAGGAGAGAGGGAGGGGAAAATTCCTATTCAACCCTCGATAAAAGTTTTTCTTTGTCGAACGGGGTTCGAACACGGGCCGGTTTATCTCGAGCTTATCAAGGCGGCCGCAAAGAGGGCATAAAGGAGCGGCGAGTCGGGGCGATGTTGCTGCACGGGACTTCGTAACAAGCGGCAGGTGTTTCATAGATTTAAATCCGCTTACCGGCGGCACATTACGAGGCTATTCCCCGATAGTATTCACCGCACGCGACGCGGTTAGAAATCTCCTCGCGCCCCCTCCCCCACGAGAGGGATCTACCTACCTACCTACCTACCTACCTACCTACCTACCTACCTACCTACGGGGCTTTATGAGTTTACCGCTTGTCGTAAAGGTGTCATAAACTCGGCGAGATATTGGTCGAGGCGATGTGCTATCCGATTCGCGGAGGCCACGCGACGAGGGAAACCAATTGGTTCTCCGAGACGACTCTATTTCCGTTATTGCCATCCACGAGTCTCGCCGAGTCCATTACATACAAATACCTTTTATATACCCGAGTGGTAATTTAAGTTTAAGCGAAGGGGGAGGAAGGAGAGAGGGCAACGAGGGTAAAAAACACTTTCGCTCGGAGCGAAACGATCGAGATTATCGAGCCGCCACGGAGGGGCGGCATTCAGAGCGCGACGACCGAAATCTCGAGACCATCGAACGGGAGCCCGTTCGAGCGGAACGTGCCGCGTCGTCGACGAGGCGACGGTAGCCCGCCACTCCACCGGACGTAATTCAGCGAATACACGGCTCGCCTCCGCGTGTATCGCGCGCGCACGATGCTGCCAGCCTCGGTTAAAGCGCGATGGACCCCACCCGACGCGAGAGAGCCTCGATCGAGCGTGTCCTGCCGTTTATTGCGATCGTCGTCGTGCTCTCTCTCTCTCTCTCTCGCTTCGATTCCACTCGACGATTTTGAAAATCGTTTCCGTTCCTGGATCGCGATCGTTTCCGGGGAAATTCCGATGGAGAAGGAGATTCCCGAGACTGGGAAATAATCGATCGGGGTTTTTTTTTTTTCATCGACGGGGAAACGTGGCCAATTAAAAACACTCATTACGGAAAAACAGCTCCAGGGTATATCGATATACGAATCGATGGGTGTTCGGACGAAAGGAGAGAGAGAGAGAGAGGGGGAGAGAAAAAGGTTCGTCATATTGCGATTTCGTGATTAAATTATACAGTTGATGCGAGGTCATCAGGAGCATTCACTGTTCCTGGTCGGGAACGAATGGAATGGGAACGAATCGAGGAGGGAGAGGCGCGTGGACTCGGCGCGTTTTATCGGCTCTCGGCCGCGAATACATTACCATGGAAGGTTTGTTGATTGAAACGCGCAACGATTTGCCCGCTACCTTCCATTCAACATTCATTCCCCAACATTTTTCCCTCTCGGCCGAATTAACGCTTCGCGTCGCCTCTCTCTCTCTCTCTCTCTCTCTGCCTCCGATATTTTCCTTTTTCCCAACTATTCGTATCGATCATGGCAACCGATGGGCCATTGTTCCATCCTCCCTCGTTGCCACCTCGTCCTATTCCATCACGGGACGTAAAGGTGTACGCACGAATAAAGGGAGGAGAAATCGAATCCCACCCCTTTCATCCACCGCTCGCGGAAATCGAGTGGTTCGAAGAAACCGAGAGAAGGAGAGCGAGATTTATATTCAGTGGCGACGGGGGGAAATCACTGGGTCGTTTGTTCCCCGAGGTGTTCGTCGAGGTCGTCCCTCGTTAGGGAAGGACGAGATCTTTCCAACGGTGCACGTACTTAGGGCTCCGTCCCGGGACATCGCGGCACACTTGGAGGCGGAAAGCACGCCGGCCATTATTTCTCCGTCCTCCGGATATGCGCCTTAATCGTATGGCGTACCGCCTCGTCGCGTGTATCCATCCATCCGTTCGAACCGAAAGAATCGGGAACGAGGAGGAACAAAGAGGCAACCTCGCCGACCCGGGTATCGAGTGGAAAACGTGGTACAGAGAGTGATTGTTTTCCTTTCGCGGAAGGAAGAGGAAGGAAACGCGATTGTTCCAACAGCCTTGATCCATTCTCTCCCTTCCTCTCCCTTCTCTCTGTGACGGTCGAAACACGCACGGCCGTATCGATCGATCTTAGGATATGACCGAAATTAGACGAGAGGAATAACATTGTATCCGCGAAAAGGAAAGGGAGCGCTAGGTTTCGCGAAATGGAAGTCAAGTGCATGCACTTGAGTGGAGTGACGAGACGGGAAAAGAATGCGGTGTATTTACCGGGCGCCGCCGTTGCTGCGCTTGGGAAAAAGAGAGAGAGAGAGAGAGAGAAAAGGAGCCTTTAATCTTTATCGGCAGCCGAGCGTGTGAATACGAGCGCTGCGTGTCTGTGCACGCTTCTGAATCAGCCACCACGCCGCCTCATCCACCTAATAGACAATGGAGATTGTTATATAAACAATGGAAATTGATAACGGTGGCGTAATCAAACACCGGATGAGGAACGTATCGAAGCCACAACACGGATGGAGGAAATAAAAGGGGAGGAGGAGAGAGAGAGAGAGAGAGAGAGAGAGAGAGAGAGAGAGAGAAAGAAAGAAAGAAACTCGACGTGGGTGATGGGAAAAGGATCGAGGGGGGATACGTCTCCGCGCGATATCGATTCGTTGTCGAATCGAACTCGCACCACGGAACGGAACGCTGACAATGTTGCGATAAATAACCGCCTCGTCCTTCCATCTAGTCGAGGCTCTCTCCTTCGTTATTACGTATCCTCTATCCTTGCATGGATATACACATGGATAAACACACACACACACACACAGTGACGAGTCATCGAGTATCGATGCCGATGCGTGTCGACCACGTCCAACGAGCGAGCGAAATTCCTGTTTCCTCTAATTTGGTAAAAAGGAGTTAGAGTCGAAGGAAATGGACGACGGGTGACGCAGCGCCCGTTACGAGCCGTACCGTATCGTCCTTGATCGCGCGCCCCGATCTTTCCCGTTCCGTGTGGTGGAGAGAGATTCGGGGGGAGGAGGGGAGTTAGGGGAGGGAAAGGCGAGAAGAAAAGCGAGAGCCACGGTGGCGCCTCGACTCGACGTCCACCAGTCCGCCCACGTCCACAGTCCGCAGACATCGGCCCTGAGAAGGAGAACCGCTACGCGGACGAGAAACCGCTTTGCGAATGCCGAATGGCGATTGTTGAACGCGATGAGAGAATTATCTAAGGCCGATATCTTATCTGAGGCCGATGCCGGGACAGGTAACCGGAAGGTGGACGGTTCACGCTTGCCGCTTGACGATCTTATCGGACGATTTGCACTTTGCCGCGCGCCCACGCGTTTCCCTCAATGTCACGGTCGACCGGGGGAGGGGGGAGAAAAGAGAAAAAAAGAGGAGAGAAAAGAGTTACAGGATTCGCGAAAACGCGAAGAAGGAGGATTTTATTTGGCTCGCTTCTCTTGGAGAAACGAGGAGGAGAGAAGAGAAGAGAAGATCGGGGAGGGAAGAAAAGTATTTACCGTTTTCGATTTTGTATTCATTTTACACACATGGAGAGAAATAACAGAGAGAGAGAGAGAGAAAAGTTTAGAAATTGAAGCGAGAAAGCTTTTTTGCTGGTCGTCGATTACACGCGGTTATCGCGGTGGATCTAAAAATTTGTCAAAAAAAAAATGGACGTTCGTTTGGCAGAGGAGATGGCTTATCTCTCGCATCGGGGCTATTATTCGTCATATGCGTGTATTTTTATCGTTCGCTTATCTGCCGGATGCAACTAACCGTGAAACAATGCAGAGTCGCGAAACGCACGACCACACAAGAAACGCGAAGCTTGGCTAGCAAATTTATTTATTACCACCAAACATCGTTATCGTTATACGGTATAATTATTATTGGCGGACGCGCGAGACAGATTTGATAAACTGATTAACAAACAAAAAAAAAAAAAAAAAAAAAGAAAGCGTTAAATATAAAATATTTAATAAAGGGCAAAAGAAGGGAAAAAAAGGAAGAAGAAGAAGAAGAAGAAGAAGAAGAAAAAGAAAGAAAAGTTTGTCACTCGACGCCCGACGAAGGATTACTCGTCGACAGAGATTATTTTAATCGATATACCGTCCGCTCGTCTAATGGCCACGGAGCGATTAGGCGAAACGGATCGCTCTTGTCCAGACCGGGTCAGATTAGTCCCCGTTCGTCCGCATACTCCGCGAGTTTCGAATCGCAATGTTATATAGCGGCAATTTGCGCTCGCCGCGCGAAACCGAGATCGCGTAATCTATGGTTATACTCGGTGCGATACGATACGTATATATCTAGCTGCGTTTCTTCATGGAACAACGTCCACCAACGCGAGAAATTGTCACATTTCGCGCGACGAAATCGTCGAGATCGATGGGAAAAAAAAAAAAAAAAAAAAGAAATCGACGACGCGTTCTTCTTACGAAGACGCTGTACCTTTTCCTTTCCTCTTTTCTTTTTTTTTTGTTTTTTTCGAAAAAAAGTTTTCGCTCGCGGGAAGGGGAAAGGGATTACCGTTTCCGAGCGATAAGAGTCGAGCAAATCGGCGGATCGTGCGAGCGAAGCAGGTGGCTCTCCGAAGAATTGGCTCGGCCAAGAAAAGAAGAAATAAAGAAATTGGAACGCTCGGCTTATTAGATCGGCTCTCGCGGCTCTCAACTCGTTTCCCCGACTCGAAAGTCCGAATTCATTGTAACTCAATGAAGAGCCCGTTTAAGACTTACTCCCGCGCGATCGGGAAACGAGCTCCAACGCTCGGCCTCGGTGTTTCCCTACCCTCCCCCGCCGCGAGAAAACGAAACACGTGACTCGTTCACGCTCTTTGATCGAACGAAATCCAGAGGAAACGGCCCAACCGTTCATCTCCCTTTCTCGACTCGACCTCTGTCTCCTCGTCGTCTGGTGGGTAAGAGCGGGGTAAAGTGAATCAATGGCGATATCGATCGGCGATAACCGAGAAATCGGATAGGTTGGACTACTGGCGCCGACTGAAAAATCGGCGGCCACGGATTTTTCTTTCTCTTCTTTTCTCTTTTTCGGCGCCTCTCCTCCTCCTCCTCCTCCTCCTCCCAAAGAGAAGGAAGGGAGAACGTGAACGAAATGTAAACGATCGTCGGGGCAAAACGTTCGGGATGGACGTTTTATTGCCATGCGTATGCCGCGCGGATACGCCATCATCGCGACCAAATTACCGAATGCGTAGTGCACGCGCGTGACGACGAGTGAGTCTCTCGCCAAGAGTCGATAAACTCCGCGATTCGGAAAAACAAAGTGAAGCGATTTGGAAAAATCGCTCGGCTCAGAAGAGGGGGGGGGAATCGACGATCGTTCGCTTCCGTCTCGTGTCGGTGAAGGTAAAAAAAAACGAAAGGAAGAAACGGAAAAAAAAAAAAAAAATTCGATCGCCACGACACCTTTGAAAGAACGACGAAAGGCTAGAGGAGGAGGACGTGGAGAAGGAGGAAGAAGAGAGGAGGTTGGAAAGGGTGGGACGAAGGGAGAGAAAAGCGAGATCGACGAGGCCTTGGACCCCGCCTCAAGTAGAATGACAATTATTTCTGGTCACTGGGTAGATGGCGCTTGGCGGCTCTCCTTTGCCCCGTACTCATATGCATGCCCGTCATGCTTAAGTAAACCGAGTTTATTCTAAGACTCGGGTACAGTGCCCTAGAATACTCGTTTCGATGGTCAGGTTAGCCAGCAGCGAGCAGCGCCGCTGGAATCTCAATCCCGACGAAACGAGACGAGTATCCCCGTTCGATTGAGCGACTTACGCGTTGTCATCGACCACGCGTTCCTTCGATCGCGTTGCTTTTCCTTTGCTGCCGAATACTCGTTCATCGAATCGTGTTCGGAAAAAAAAATAAAAAAAAAAAAAAAAAAAAAAAAGGAAAAGAAGAAGAAGAAGAAGAAGAAGAGGAAAAAGAAAAAATAATCGACGCCTCTCTTCGTATCCTCGTATCCAGAGAGATGGATTCTATTTTAAATTCGGTTTAACATTCGAGCATCAACCGATGCTTCGCCAGGCCCCTGTATCTAAACCGTGCTACTTGAACAATGTTTCAAAGCGGCTGCAACTTATCTTATCTCGGCATATCCGTGTACGCCAAAGGGAGAACTCCGCCTAGCAATAAATAAATGAACAAATAAACAAGCTGCCAGGTCTCCGTTATACAAGCTACCAGAAACACTTTCTTTCTTTCTTGTTTTTTCTTCTTCTTCTTTTTTTTTCTTTTCTTTGCCTCTCTTTATCACCGATCGAAAAGAGACGAAAGAGGCGAAGAGACGCGTTTTCGTTCCCTCCGTTGTTCAGCGCGCCGAGAGCGAGTGTATCAGGCCGTATGGAGCCGTGAAATTTTCGACTCCCACGCGAGTCGGGTTCGCGGCTGGGCCGCGATTTATCGGCGCGCGATCCGATAGTGTTTTCTTCTTTTTTTTCTTCTTTCTCCCCCCTCCCCCTTCCCCCTCCTCCCCCCCTCGAGAGATCGAGGCGGACAAACGCGTTACACATCCGAGTCAAAATGCATATCGGGTGTAGCGGCCTAGAATGCTCCTTTCAACGGTCAGGTTACCCGGTAAACGCGCGGCGAGCGCGATCGAAAGCGACAAGTGCAGTAGCACGCCGTGTCGCTGGAATCTCGATGGAGTGGGAAAACGAATCGGAACGATTTCGCGTCCTCGACTTTATCGCGGCACTCGGCGCGTTACGTCAGTGTCGAGCGGAGTCGAGACCGATCGAAGCGAACGTTTTCCACGACGTGTCCGCGACGACAGAAGGAAACGACGACCAAGGATTTAGAAAAAGAGAAGAAAAGAAAGAAAGAAAGAAAGACAGGAGGATCGAAGAAATGGATCCTCGGTGGAAAACGGACGATTTCTTCACTTCTGTTCGAGGATTCGGCACGCGAAAAGTTCATTTTCCGAGATAATAATTAATACAGTGGCGCGCGCTCGCTCGCTCTCTCTCTCTCTCTCTCTCTCTCTCTCGTGAAACTGCATTCCTGGCATAACCTTTTATCAGCCGTGGGGACTCGACGGGTCTGGGCCGGGCGGCTCGCTCTCTTTGCGCTCTCTCGCGTTGCCCTGCACCTTTTACTTCGGATATCTCGCATTCTACGTGTATATTATCTTACTCGCTTTCGTGTAACCCAATAAGGCGCCTATACCACGGAGCCCGGCAGCGCCTAGCGCCAGCTAATAATACTGAATGCCGCGGTTTCACGAAACTCTCTCCCTTTCTCTCCTCCTGTCTCCTTGTCCTCCTCGTCCCTCCCTTGTCGTGTCCCTGTCTACGCGTATCCACCGCTATCCTTCCTTCTTACCTATACGTTCTCTCTCTCTCCACCTTCCTACCTACCTATCCACCTTCCTATCCGTTGCTTCTACGTGTGTTCGTTATTTATATCGTTTAATGAAATTCCCTTTCGTAAATCGTTCCGTCTTCCTCCACCCCCGCTTCTCCCAAGTACGCGCCACCACTCTTTTCACGGCGGTGCTGATATTGGGTCGCGCGAACCAAGTTCCACGACCGTGGGAAATTTCGCTTCGAGCGAGTAGCGCCAACGCCGCTCCGTAATTGTCCCGTTCGTTCGATGATGCTTTCTTCGTTCCTGGGATCGTTCGCCCGGTGTATTTCCCTCCGTTCTTAGGATCGAACGAAAATGAAATCGCCGATTTCGAAACGGATGATTTTTCGGCTGGAGTCAAGTTGTAGATATACGTTAGAATCCACGTCTCGTCGATCGATCGTCGTCTCGTTTCATTACGCGATTAAAAGAAAGAAGGAAACGTGTCATCGTCGCGTTGTATCACGGATATTTCTGTTAACTTACCACGGTTAACTTATGCAAATGCGCACGGCAGATTATTTACGGTTGGTTCGTCGAGTTCGAAAATAAGATAAAACGAGGGAGAATCTGTCCCGGTTCCACTAAGCGGACGTAAGTGGGAAACGAACGAAAGCGTATCGCTTCTAATACAGCTTTCATAATTAACCGACTGATAAACAATATTATTATTCGGCGTAAACAAGCGGTATTTTCGGGGGATCGGCGAACAAGGGGAAACAATAATAATTGCGAGCCAATACCGAATCGATAACGAACGGAAACTCAAATTTCCTGGAAAATAATCAGCCCCGACGTGACGTTGGCGCGGAAAAGCTATCGCGGAAAATTAAATAAAACCGCATAATTCCGCGTCGGTCCCAACGAACCACGATGGAAGAGCGCATCTACCGTTCGATTGCCTCGCGTTTACCCACCCACCCACCCGTCCATCCACCACGGAAAAACTAGCGAATCGAAGCGAAAAATCACTTCGTACCCTCCACTCCCAACCCTTTCGGTTCTGAAAACGCGATTCTGATACGAAGAGGAAGGGAGAAAGAAAGGGGGAGAGGCAAGGAGGAGATGCAGACGAGATGGGAACGTCGGCCAAGATTTTTCATTCCGGTCACACGCAGTCGAAATTTGAATAGCCACGTAAAGCGGATTCACCGCGAGCCCCGCACTCTCTTTCCCGGTGACTAAGCCACACGCGAAAAGAATACCGACGGAGAGGAGAGCGCGACACGACTGAACCGGGACGAGGGGACGACGAGCGCCGTCGTCGAGGCGGGGAAATCGAGACGGGGATGTCCTCCGACACACGGATCGTCTTCTTTCCCTTCCTCTCCTCCCCCCCCCTCTCTTTTATTTCATTTTATTTTTTTATTCCTTCTTTTTTTTTTTTTTTTTTTTTTTTCGGTCAGTTCACGAAACCCGCATTAATATTCATCAGGATTACAGAAAACAATGCCGCCCACCGACACCCGTGACCTGTTGATCCGCGGCCATCAAACGCGGATTATGTCGGATTACAAGTTTACACAATTGAATCCTGTACGGGCGCCTTTCCTCCAGTCCACCCACGTATCCCACGACTTCCACGCGGGCCGAATTCGTGGAACCGTGGCGGCGAAACACGGGCACGGTCGCCTTTAATGACGACCCGGTTGAATCGGCGCCGAATCGACGCGGATGATTCACCCGGAGCGAATCCGTTGACCTCCGTGCGCCTCGTTTCGCGCTTCCATTCCGGGAACCGCCGATCTTCCGAACGAGAAAATAATCGATCGAATTCCTCGCTCGAGTGAGAGAGAGAGAGAGAGAGAGGGGGGCAACTTTCACGTTCGTCCGACGCGAGAAATAAGCATAATAGCAACGGCCGAACGTGAACAGCTTTTGCTCCTCGCTCCTCCTCCTCCTCCTCCTCCTCCTCCTCCCGCACGAGACAAGGTCGGAGATCGATATTTATGGGTTACCGGGTACGTTAAAGCGAACCACACCTGCGTTCCGCCGCACAGGTCTATTACGTCGTCGATTACGAATCGAGACAAATTGCCAACTATTTTCCTATTTAACGGGAGTTACGGTATATATCGTTTCGACGAAAACTGCCTTACGCGGCCTCTTTTCTTACTCCTCCTATATATATATTACAACAATAATAATGATAATAAGAATAATAATAATAATAATAACAATACAACTACCACGCGCGTACCTACCAGGCGCGTGGAGTCGTTCGATCGAGAAGGAAAGTGTTGTTCTCGGGGGGAGGGAGGGAGAACGATTTTTCCGTTTCGCGTATATATATATATATATATGTATATATATATATATACACACATACATACATACATACATACACAGGTACGCAGCGCTCCGCCACGAACCGATGATAACCACCAACCACCCGGGATCCGTGAAATTTACCTAGGATTTATACGTGGCGATCGAATCGCTTCGTCGCCGGGGATAACGGTGCTTGAAATTTTCATCACGGCTGGACAGCTTATGCGCGTCGGAGAGTGTCCGCGTAATTACCGGCGACGCGGAGTAAAGCTAATTCTACCTGGGAGTTATATTTAGCGGAAGGAGTTAAAACGATTCATCGGTGGAGGCTCGTAGCATGAAAGCGCGCACTTCATCAAAGCCCAAGTATTTGCAGAGCCCGCCGCCTTATAGCCATTCAAGGTAAGTAACCGGAGCTCGTATTGAGTATCGTGAGTACCGCCAGGGGCGGTGAGTTAATCAGCTTTTCGCCGGGAGAGAAACGAGCCACGCCGTTCCCTCCGCCGCGAGGAAGGTCTCTCTCGCATTTCCCTCCTCGACCGGCGAACACCATCCGTCCTTCGTTCCCATTCCGCTTCCGATCGTCACCCCTTCCATCCTTGCCACGAGCCGAAACCTGGCCCGCGTCGATCGAGGAAGCTCGCCTTGAACGGAATCACCGGTTTTGATCGGCTACCAACCCGATGCACCGCGGGATAACAACGCGTTTCACCCGGTTGGACGGGCCATTCGTATTCGGTTGCCAATACCCGCCGGACACCCGCCCGCGCCGCGTACTCGTCGGCACGCCTCATTACGGGCAAATCAATAGTTTCCTGTGCTGACAAATCTGCACGCGCCACACGCAACTTCCTATCAGGACCCCTCGCCCCGTTCGTTCGTTTCCTCGAGAATCGCATCGTCGAAATACGGCAAAAATTCAACGCGCGTTCAACTCGAGCGACTTTTCCGTGTGGATATATAGAACGAAGCGAACGTTCATTCTTTCTACTGGATGGATGGAAGGTTTTTTGGAAGGAGAAAGGAGCGAACGACGATGGCGAGATGTTACGCGCGTTTGAAATCGGTGTGGAGCTGGCGTGTCGGTCGTTGGTCACTGCCGCGCTAATTTTGGCAGAAGGGCTCGAGCCCCGATGAATAATGTTTAACCGTAACGGGCCGCGTGGCTGTTTACGCGCGTTGCACCCTCCCCTCCCCAACTGTTGTCTATATTTCCGTTTACACGCCAGATTCAGATCTAAATAGATATTCAAAACAATTCGAGTCGGTTTGCAAACGCCTATCAAACACGCTTTGAAGCTTTCCTGTTTCACCGCCGCGACTCGTTCAGCCCAGCTGAAAATTTGCACGGCCAATCTCGTTTCGCGATCGAAACGAGCCGATAATGGCCTTCGGTTTCTCGCGTTTGTCGCAATTATCTCGGGTGAATCGAGAATGGCGTGAATTAAGAACGCGGCTTTGCAACCGCTTTCCCTCTCCCTCTCGTCTCGAGATCGCTCGTGAAAAACCCCGAGCCTCGTCATCGCGCCATATTTCACTTTTTCAGCATTTTCAGATCATCCTTCGGATTCGAGGTACTTTTGGATGCGCGCGTGTGCACGCACGTGTGTTCGAGAGAAGATCCGCCGAAATCGCCGATTGATAATTAAAAGTTTCACGTTGTCCTCGGGAAACGAGGAATGAGAGCACCGTTGAAAGAATCTTCGTACGAGTCCGCTACCAGTTGGTATAATCACTGGAGGAGGAGGAAAAAGAAGAACCGATTAATTTCTATTAGCCTCGGTAAAAATTTGTCGGTAAAAAAGTTTCTCCTTGTTTCCCGTCCTCCCCTTCGTTGTTTACATCCCCGTTTCTCTCTCTCTCTCTCTCTGTCGAAAAAGAAAAAAGAGAAACTTCTCGAAACTATTCCAACTATTTAATCGATACTCCGATCGTTCGTAAAATCGTCTCGATTGCTTCTCAACCTCAATTTGCCATTAGACACCGTTTACATCAGTCGTCAATCGGTTTAACGAACGATCGGGTTATTAAAAGTTCGTTAATTAACCCGGTACATACATAGCTAGATACACTCGTACGCACCGATCAATTCTATCCCCTTCTATTCCTCCCCAACGCGAAGGATGGACCTACGTCAAGACCTACGATGTATGCATTCGATTCGACTATTTTTACTTTCGACGAGGCGGCAATGACCCGGTCACGAACGTCCGAGTTTTCGAGGGGCGGGAAATCGTTAAACGAGGTTCCTTGACGGAGCGAGGTTGTTCTCGCGGGGAGAACGGTGCCGCGGCACGCCTCTGGGGCTGATCCGGACCGAAAACGAGGGGACAAAGGCAAAGGGGTCGCGTGTCGGCTGCGAGGCAAATTCTTCCATCTTTTCACCAGCTCCAGTCTCGCCTCGTTGTCGCTTCAATCATTTATGACCCGCTCTAAAAGAGTTCCCCTCGATCGAACGTCGAAAACGAAAAGGAGAGCCAGAAAGAGAGAGAGCAAGCAAGAAGCTGGGCGGAAAAGCAGGATGCGTCTGCCGAGTTTCGTCCAAGAAGTTCCTCCCTCCCTCTCTGACCTTTCCCCTGCTTTACCTTCCCCTTAACCTTCCAGAAAGGAGAGCTTTAAAGCGGAGCGCGCACGCGACCCGTCTCATCTCCTCCGTGTTTTTTCATTGAGAACGATCCGGCTTTATTAACGAACCGGCCACGCGCCAAATCTCTCGTCCCCCGCGATACTGCATTTGCATCGAAACGCGACCAGTCCACCCAGGGAGGGGGAATGTATCGCGCCACCTCGTTTCTAATCATTTTCCCCGATCCACCTATTGGTATATCCGGACGCGATATCGTTTCCAACCATTCAACGTTTCGCTCGGACCCATCCACGAACTATCATTCGTTTCCACCACCGTTCGAGCCAATAGCGGTAATAAAAACGCGCTAGTTGCCGCGGAAATGCAACGCGTATCGGATCTGATGGTATCCGATGGTATTGGTGGAGCGTGTGCGAGCGGAAAAGGGCGCGCGATGGTCCAGTGGGAAGAGCGGGGCTGTGATATCGGGTATCGGCGCTCGATCGCGGGAGAGAAAGATACCACCACTCTCACGAGGCGATTGATCGAAACGGTTTCAACGTTTCGCGCGCTTCGAAAAACTTTCGACTTTTTCTGGCCACGAATTCTCGGGGCCAGTTTCTCTCGTTTCCTTCTTCTCTACGCTTTACCGAACGACGCGGAGTTGTTCCTCACTCAGGGGCAGGAACAGGATCCGTGGCGTGGGCGATCGAGTGACGCCACGCGTTCGCCACGCGTGGAAAAGCGCGATACCGGAGGATCTAGTCGTGTACACGCGACGATGTGTATCGGATTTACGCGTCGATAGGAATTACGCTTCGTCCCTTTGTCCGACCAGGGTTTCGAATTTACGCGTCGCGACGTCGTTTTTTTCGAAAGCGGCACGGCTTCGTCAAATTCGCCGGCATTTTTCGCATTTTGGATCGGACGCTTGGGATCCGTCCACTTGGGATTTTTGTAACGAGCTTCCGTAGAGAGGAGAAAAAACTACGGGAGGGAGGGGTTGCGAGTGAGAGGATGATTATTTGTAAAAAAAAAAAAGGAAGAGAGGAGAGATAAAAGAAAAAAAAAAAAGAAAAAAAAAAGAAGATTCGAAAAATAAGATTCGGATGAATTATAACGCGCGCTTTATATTTTAATTAATTAGCCGCGTCAAGCGAGCGCGTTAATTATTTTCTCTGTTCGTTTGTGCGAAATCCGTTGCGGTGTCGCGAGCACAGAGCAGCGCCGATGGCCTTTACCCGGCCAAATAAAATATTATTGACCGTTCTATCGCATGAATATTGTTTCAACGAGGTTGCAACGAGGTTTTAACGATTGGAAAACTGTCTGGGAAATCGGGTGCGCCGCCGTTTCGGGCGATGGGGAGTTGGCCGATGGCGATCGAAAAGCGGGGAGGAGGAGGAGGATCGATGGATTCGAATTTCGGATTTTTCGATTCTCAGGCGAAATCAACGAGGGATCGCTGTCGAAGGTCAACGACGGCCCAGCACCGCCCGATGTCAATGGTTCAAATGATCGGTGTCGAGCGGTGTCGCGTCAAAAATTACGAACAGAGACGTGCGCGCGTTCCCCGGCCCCTCGATAAATCGCTCGTGATTTACGATTATCGACACCGGCGATACACTGTAATTCGCAGTTACAGCCGCTTTATCTGTTACCCGGCCGAAGGAACGATCGGCCGGTAAATACCGTGCGATTACTCGCGCTATAAAAATTTTCAAACGTTTTTCAACCTCCTATTTTTCTTTCCCCCCTCCCCCCCTCCTTCTCTCTCTCTCTCTCTCTCTCTCTCTCTCTCTTCCTATCTTTTCGTAAGCTTCGTGGTTCCTCCCCCCCCCCCTTTTCTTTTTATCGCCGAACGAAAAGCGGAATTTCCCGCACGAAGCGAGCACAGCCTTGAACGCGCTCCGCTCCGGGACGGGTCGAAAGAGCGCGAGCGTTTCAACGATTAATCGCATAATTGGCGCGTAACTCCTACGTCCTTGAGCCTGTTAGGAAAAGCGTGCCGCCTCGCGAACACTCTCGCGCCAAGTCCGTCGCGTCGCACCTGATTCCACGACACGCTCCGCTCTCTCTACCCACGCCTCGATCCGGCAGCGCGGATTCGAATTGGGGAAGGGAAAGGAGAGAAAGGAGGAGGAGGAGAGAGAGAGAGAGAGAGAGAAAGCGCGAATCGGTCGGATCGCGAAGGAGCGGGTGTCGTCGGGTGTCGGCGGATTGCACGAGGCGCTGGATCTCGTTCCCGCGGAGGCAAGCCGGCAAATAGGCGTTGCACTCTAGATCGCTATCAGTGTGGGTAAACGTTTGAGCGTTCACCGTCGGAACATAGAAAACTAGGAGTTCGGCTCGTATATCACGACGGTAGATAAAAAGTTTTTCGCCGGCAACCGCGAGGTTATCTCGCGGATTCCTGGTAAATGTTCCCCGAAGCGAGGCAGACAGGGGCGTCGCTTAATCTGGCCCGACCATTACCGTCAGACACCGGCGTCGATCCCAGTCACGCACGGCCACCGCGAGCAACAATGTTCAAGAATGTGCTCGCTTCGTAATAGTTTTCCCAACGGCCTCACCCTCCCCCCCCTCCTCGACCTCCGCCACCAACTTTTTCGACGTTTTCAGCATGAGGGGAGGGGGAGCGGAGGAAAAGATTCATCCCATTTTTTTTTTCTTTTCTTTTTTTTTTTTCTCTTTACGGATTAAGAAAAGAACGGGAGACGAACGGGAGGTAGCGTTCGTTAACGATTCAACCGTCGTCGATCGATCGTTCCATTTCCGGGCGGGAGAGAATTTAATTTTCAAGATATCCGCGATTTCCGCGGGATACGATCGGACGTAGCGCTCCGAAATCGCTCGAAATCGAGCGTGTCACGAAGGCCGATTAAGGCCGAGATTATCGAGGAGGAGTGGAGGATGGAACTAACTTCCCCGTCAAGCGGGTGGAAAGGAAAGGAAAGGAAAGGAAAGGATTGTCGCAGGTTTCGAAAATGATATTTCACCGTCCCGTTTGACACGTGGTGGCAGCGATAGCAGGTAACAGGGGGACTCGTCGTCGTCGGATTGTATATCACTCGGCGATACAAATTTACTACTCGTTACTACGGAAAATACGGTAAACGCGAGAGAGGGGGGGGAGGGAGGGAGGGAGGGAGGAGGGAGGAGGGGGAGGAGGTCAGTGATCTACGAGCGGTGTGGACTCCTCCCGTCACGATCGTACGTACAGCCGTACTTTATACCGTCGAACACCCTTAACACGTGATTTACTTCTCCTCCCTCCCTCCCTCCCCCCTCCTCGCCCGACTTCCTTCGAAAGAAACGGTCCCCGCGAAATCGTCCCCTGGAACGCGTTACGCCTCGTACCCGTCGCCGTATTCCGGATGAAATATTTTCGCGTGCTACCGGTACGCCACGCCACGCCACGCCACGCCAGCTTACTCCTCGGTCGAGTGGGAACGGAACAGAAGAGACGGCGGCCGGTAATTAAAATCGCGGCAAGAAACGAACGTGAGAAAACATGGGGCGAGAGGGAGTCACGGTGAATTCGTCTGTTGCGGCTTCGCGATAATTAACCGAGCGACCGTCACCTTCCACCGAGAGGCCTCTCGGGAGAGGAGGGGGAGAACCGTTTCGTTCTGTTTTAAAAGTTAATATTTAGTAAACCACCGGCCGGCGACCGGTGTTTTATTAACACGTGCCCGACCCATGTCCGCAACGCGTGCCAGCCAACGTTGGCGCTGGTCAAGGGAGGAGGGGGGAGGAGAAGGAGGAGAGGGGGAGGGGGGAGTCGGTCGAGTCGCTATACATACGACGATTACAAAACAAAAGGGGGAGCTGTCCGCTTAATCGCGGCGGTAACAACGCCGACGCCCTCTTTTTTTCTAATATATCCGCCACGATAACTCGTCTCCGCGGCGAGGTTTAAATTTAGAGTTACCGTAAAATTAGAGAACCGAGCGTATTTTCTCTCTCTCTCTCTCTCTCTCTCTCTCTCTCTCTCTCTCTCTCTCTCTCTCTCTCTTCCCTCTCCGTTCGACAACGAGAAGTACCGGTAATTATATCGTATTACCAGCAATTAAGGGAACTTTTGCCGACCTTTTGACCACGCATCGCGATGTCCCTTGACCACCACGGGTGGAACGGCCACGTTCTCTCCTAGATAAGAGAAATTTAACGCGGCCGTTCGTTTTTTTCCTTTTTGTTCAATCCTTTGGGGGAAGTTGGTTGGTTGGCTGGTTGGTTAAATTAAGGGAAGCCGTTGGGAAAAATCGTGTCGTGGCGAATCCCCTCCCCTCTGAAAGTCTTCGCGCGACGAACGCAATTAAGCGACGCGTAACGCGAAATTTTAAAAAAGATACCGGATTGTTTTTCGTCCGCTCGAAATCGCACCACGTGCCACGTGATATCTTTCGACAATCTCGGCCCATTTTGAAACGCCGAAGTTAAGGGGAGGGAGATCAAGAGCTATTGCGAGATCGAGATCGATCGCGCAAAAATTCGTTCTTGGACTAATCCAAAAAAGAAGAAAGAGAGAGAGAGAGAGAGAGAGAGAGGAGAGAAGCGCGTGAAGTTGCGTGCTGCTCGGTGGACAGAAGCGTGTGCGTGACGCGCGGTGAACTGCGTGTAGGAGCGTCGCTCGGCCGACGCACCGAAATAGAATTTCGAAATAGACCCAATATTTTCGTCGTCTCGCATTTGCGCCACCTCTCTCTGCTCGCCTGCCAGCGTCTTCTCTCGGCGTAGTCGTGGTATTCGTGCTCGTCGTCTTCGTCGTTCGCCGACGTCGCCGGTCCCGAGAACGCGCGAGAAAAGAGGGAACGAGAAGGGGGAGGGGAGGGAGGAGCCTCTTCTCTTCTCTTCTCTTCTCTTCTCTCTCTCTCCTCTCCTCTCCTCTCCTCTTCTCCTCTCTTTCCTTCTCTTCTTCGATTCCTCGCGCACGCTTCTTCCTCCTCCTCCTCCTCCTCCTCTTCTTCTTCCTCTTCCTCTTCTTCTCTCGAGGCAGAAGGGCCTCTCCTCGCTCGCCATTCATATCGAGCAGGGGAACGTTTCGGAAATTTACTCCAATTTCCGGGCGAAACGAATTAGGCCGTGTTCCGCCCTATCCCCGACGCAGCTTCTGACCCCGAACAATGAGAAAAGAGACGTCGTGGCAAAGAGACGTAAAGAGACGAACTTTTTTTCTCTCTCTCTCTCTCTCTCTCTCTCTCTCTCTCTCTCTCTTTCTTCTTTCAACCGAGACGCGATCGTTACCGGCCGCCGTTTCTGGAGAAGAATTTTCTTCCCCAACTCGATCCCTTCCTTCTCCAGAGATTTTCTTTTTTTACCAGAGAGAGTGGGACGACGAGGGGAACCGAGCGACGTAACCGTGAACGATTACACGGATACGTTTTTGGAGTTAAAACGTTTATTAGCCAAGTCGGAGGGGCGGGGGAGGAGAGGGGAGGAAGAAACGGACCGTTCGAAAAAGGGGGTAATAAATGAAGTGGGTTTCTTTCTCCTCGTCGTGCTGCTCCTTTTACGGCGTTCCCATTAGCGGGCGAGAAATATTAGGAACCGTCGTTACGCCGATAACGTAATTGGCCGTAAATCATGAAACAAAGTCAGTTTGCGGTCCGGGGGGAGGGGGGAGCCGCCTCGCCTCGCGTTATAGAAACACAACCGAGACTCTCCTCCACTGGGGGAGTGGAGTAAGTGGATTTTCGTGGATTACTTAAGGGTAGTGGGGGGAGAGCGGGGAGGGTGGGGGGAAGAGGAGAAGAAGAAAAGAAAAAATTGCCGTCCCATCTCTTTTCCAAAAAAAAAAAAAAAAAGAAAAAGAGAAAGAATTCAAAATTGCCGATCGCCTCGAGATCGAGACCTCGTCAAAGGACGAGGTTCGCAAAGTCTGCCGGTGTACGCGTATCGGTTCGTTCGATCTCTGGAAACGGAGGAAAAGTTTCGAAAAAAATGGTTGAATCGGCCGATTCCCACGAGCGGCCGAGCGGCGAGAAGACGAGGAACGAAAGAATAGAGCGAGCGTTTTCGAAGCGCGAAACGAGCGAGGCGGTTCGGATCGCCGGATCGGGAGAAGGAAAAAAAATTCCTGAAAATCTCGCGACGATCCGAGGCGATCGAACGTGCGGCGTTGCGTTGTTGCGAAACAGGGCGAAGAGGAAGGGAGGGAGGGAGGAAGGGAGAGAGGGAGAGAGAGAGAGAGAGAGAGAGAGAGAGAGAGAGAGAGAGAGAGAGAGAGAGCGGCGAAAGATCGGATGAGGAGCAGGAGGAATGGTGGGAGGACAAACGAGTTTGTTTTCTACGATTTTCCCACAACGAACATGGCGATACGCGATAGGCACTGTCCACGTATAGAAAGATAGGTACGTACACGGAATAGCAGAGGACACCATATAAACACCGCAGTACAGTTCCGCGAGCCAGCGATGCGACTAAAGGCAGAATCCCGGTCGTGGTCGGATCCGGCTGCGGCCGCTTCGCCTTATACGATGATCGTCCGCCATGAGCGCGCTGCCAGTTGACCACTGCATTTGATGCAAAGAAAGTAAAGACGGGGATCTGCCGATTTAAGAGCAAATGCCACCGTCCGCCTGTCTCCACCGACTCCCGGCGACTTGATGTCTCTTCTGCGGTTCGATCTCGACACGCAACGCGGACTCCACTCTTCTCTCCCTCGCGATTCACCCACCTCTTTCCATCTTTTTTATCTCGCCTTTCCAACGCCTTCCTCTCCTTTCCCTTCGCATCGCGAGGGACCCCCGCTCGTTTCACCTCCGTGCTGGGAAAACCGACCGTGTTTCGTGTCTCGCTCTTTCCTCCTTTTTCCCCCTCCTTTTTTCTTTCGATGCCGCGCGTATTATCGAGCCGAGGCACATTTACGAGATCATTAAACCGAGCGAACGACAAACGATTATTCCGATTATATCGTTGGTTAACCGAGCTTCGATCGAACAATTATTTGGTCGGGCCGCGCGTACAACGCGTGCTCCGTTATCGAATTTTCGACTACGACTAAAACAATAACAAATTTTGGCAAGGAACGGAGGTCGTTTATTATTCCGTTTCCCGATGTTATTGCCGTGCGTTCACGCGCGCCGTTTCCCCTTCCCCGAGAATCCGTGTCGCGCGAATCTTCGATACGAATCCTCGCGTAACGAACGACGTTCTTCTCCGTGGCCAACGTCGATACTCCCAAACGTTTATTCGTCGCGTGTTCGATTTCTCATTTCTCGTATCCCGCCGCTCCTTTGTTCTCCGCTCCTCGCTCGATGCATGCGCTTCCAGATGGAAAGATAGGATTGTACGAAACACCGGGAGTCTGCGCGGGTTTTCGAGGAACGGCGGTTTAATAAGCGGGCTGATTCCCTCTCGGGCGGGAGCCGGGGAAAGGATTTCGCGAGAAATCCGCAGGAATTCGAAAATAACCGAACGGAAACAGTAGAGACGGTTTCATTCGGCCGTTTGAAAAAGAAAAAAAACAAAAAAAAAAAAAAAAAACGAAAAAATGGGGAAAACAAGGTAAGAATCAGGGATACGAGCCAGATCGTTTGTACGTTGTTTTGGAAACGTCAATTCTCGATTCGTCTCGAAAGAGAAAGAGAGAGAGAGAGAGAGAGAGAGAGAAAGGGGGGGGGGGCTACGTGATTACGAGGAGCGTTTCGAACGACTCGAGGAGGAGGCGAAAAACGGAAAGAAGAAGCACTTTCTTGGGGAAATTCAACTCCACGGGAGGGTCGAGGCGAGGAGAGACACGAGACTGACGGTCGAATAAAGAGAGGATTTTTTTCGAAGCCCTCCCTCTCCCCCGCCCCCCGACATTCCGTCCAATTGAACTCGCAGCCGGCACGCTCACGGCTGTCGGCATCGAAACAACACCGCGCGCTATCTTCTCCTTCTCCGTGTAATTCAATTATTGTTGCGACTGGGCTCGCGACTTCAGGTTTCCCGGTTTTCTTGTGGAAAAACGGCCAACTTCTTCTTCCTCTTCTTCTTCTTCTTCTTCTTTCTCCTCCCTCGTCCCTCGCTTTCTCCGTCTCGAGAAGGTAGACACTCGCGAACACCCTCTTCTTCTCCTCCTCTCGGTCTCCCTCGCTCTCACTCGAGCTTCGCCGTCTCCTCCTCGCCCGCGCCTCCACCGCCGCGCCATCAATCCCCTTCCTCGTGAGCTGCCAACACTGCCAACACCGGCTGCCGCCTCCTCCTACTATCTCATTCGCGTCTCCTCGCGCAGCAACCACGTTTCGTTTCATTTCGTTTCGTTTCGTTTTCGTATTTCCAGTCTTTCTTTCCGTTCTTCTCTCTCTCCTCTCTCTCTCTCTCTCTCTCTTCTCGGGGAGAAGAAGTTCTCGTCCTTGTCCCGAGCGAAGAGGCTCGGTTACGGAACGACGCTCGCTTTTTTTGGCCGCGAATTGGACGAATTAAGTCGAAGGAAAAGTGGGCATGCCAACTTCTCGAGAGGAGGAGGAGGAGGAGGAGGAGGAGGAGGAGGTCTCGGCAGAACACTCGGGGGCAATAACTCGCGGCGTGTTGTGACTACGCGATGACGGCCAGACCGCTGGTCGCTGCTGTCTTTCTTTCCCTCCGCCGCGCTCTCTCTCTCTCTCCCTCTCTCTCCGTCCTTCTCTTTATCGCTCTTCCCTCCCCCTCCCGCTTCCTCTCCTCGCTTCTCTCCTTTTATCGCCTCCCACGCCGCGAATTCCCCGTGCTTCACCTTGCGCGCACTTTTGCCCTCGCCTCGTCGTCCCTCGTTCGTTTTTCCAACGCGAAGGAAAAGAATCGGGAGGGAAAGCAGCGTATTATTTCGATTTCGCGATCGAGACGAATTTAGAACTGCCTCCCTCCCTCCAATCTTCGACGATCGCGATGCAGCGAAGCGAGATACGAGCCGAGTATTTCACGCGTCACGTTTCACTTTTCGCTCGCACGGCTCTTTACAAGATCGCAGAATTAAGAGAGAGAGAGAGAGAGAGAGAGAGAGAGAGAAGGGGAGGAGGGGAGAGGGCCCTGTGTCCCCTGACACACTTGACGTCATCCCGTATCGTAATGCTCCCACGAATTCTTAGCTCGTGTTCCAAGGAAAACCGTGTTTCCGTGCGGCGACCCATTCCCCGTGCATTAACCGTGGCCAAGTGTTCTCGGGCCTGGCAAGATTTCAGTCCTGATACGACCCCCCCGCCCCGACACGAAACGCTTTTCCATCTGTCGGTCGGCCCGTTTTACGCGAATCCACGTCGCGAATTCGCGATTCCAGGCCAATGGGATCGCCACCCAAATCCGTCCAGATTATTATCCGCTCCGCTCCGTTTAACCGTTCCTTCATCGCTCGAAATTCGCGGCTAATTCTCGAGGAGCCGAGATCGATTATCAATCTCCGACTCGAATGGCGAATCGTAATTTCGTACGGTGAACGGTAGTAAATCGTTTCTCCGAGCACCGATTCGACAAAAGGATGGAAGAAACGTGGCATGTATCCTCTCTTTTTAAACGAAAAAAAAAAAGAGAGAAAATCGGGAGAAACGTTCCAACGGTGGTATCAGACGACGAAGATTAGCCGGCAGGATTACCGGTGGAAGCTTGGATTCGCGGAGAAAGAGAGAGAGCTCGCGACAACCTTGAACGAGCGCATTCCATCCCCTCGGATGGGGTTGCCGGCGAGGAAACGACAAAGCTCCCCGTAGTTTCGCAAATACGGGTGTTCGTCAAAGGTATCCGATCCACGAATTATTTAACAAGTCGGAGAGCACAGCTCGGCTCCTCTCGTTAATTATCAAATTGTCTGGCGATTGTACGTCCTGGGGGGAGATCTCTCTCTCTCTCTCTCTCTTTCTTTTTCCAACTTTGCTCCCCGTCCGCCTCTTCTCCGTGAATATTTCTTGGTCGGTTTAATCGTTTCCTCGCGCGATAGTTTCAGCTTTCAACTCTTTTTTCTTTCTTTCTTTCTTTCTTTCTTTCTTTTTTCGAATCGTGAACGGGGTATGCTGATAGCAGGTACGCACAGACGGATTCCATTTATCCTTCGCTTCTTTTCCCGCGCCGCCGTGCGTTACGTGACCTCTTTCATCTAGATCCGAATGGGTTCTAGACCGTTCGGAAATAATACTCCGTGAGTAGGGTTATTTATAACCGCGACAACGAGCCGAACGTCTGATCTACCAGCTCCTAATCGACGTTACGTCAGCCGCTCTTCTATATTTTTTCCTTCCTCCTCGTATTTCCTTTCGTCTCGGATCGCCTCGTGATATCGCCACTTTCGTTCCGCGCGAAAAATCGAGTCGCGTCGCGAAAAAGTGAGAAAGAACACGAAAAAAGTGTGCACGATAAAGCGTGGGATAACTCGATCGTACGTCACGAGAGGTGTGAACGTCGACCGTCAACCGGGGGAACGAAAGAACAACAAAACGCGGAGGATCTAACCTAACGGAGGAGCGTAAATTGATCGTAGATCGTGAGCTTCGTGGGTGGTCCGGTTAAAGGAAAACGTCTGATCTGGGAATAGGAGGAGGAGGAACGGAGGAATCTGCGGAAAAGTGGAGTGGAGGAAGAGAAGTGAATAGGGAAGAAGAAATAGAGAGATTCGCGGGGGAGGATGAGAGATCGCGCGTTCGGCATACAAATCGGTGGGCGTATCCAAGCTGTGTGATATTCAATCTACGACTCTTTAAGCCGGCTCATCCCTTACTCCGACTAGAAAAAGAAGGAATAGGAAGGCGTGTGTAGGAAGGGCAGTCGGTTGATAGAGAGACGCCAGAGCGGGGAGGGGGGAGGAGGGCCTCAACCGGGAGGGAAAACACATGTTATCGACAGCCTGTCTTTTTTTTGCCGGCTCGTTCGTGGCGGAGGTTGAAATCGAGGTTAAAAAGAAAACGGGGGAAGGGGAGGGGAGGGGAGCAGAGAGAGAGAGAGAGAGAGAGAGAGGAGGGATCCTAGCTCCAACTTTTTACCGAGTTTTTAACGAGATACCAAAGCGTTTTCCATGGGTTAATAGTGAGTGAAAAGAGTGGAGAGAAAATCGGAGGAGCGGAGAGGGACGAGAGGAGAATCGTGTTTCTTGGAACGCTGTGTCGTTTCGACTTTTTTTCTTTTTCCTTTCGATTCTCTCTCTCTCTCTCTCTCTCTATTTTTTCCTTTTTTTTCGTATCACTTTCGCGCGGATAACAAGGAGCAAGCAATTCATCCTTGCTCGATGGATGGATAGACGGATGGATGGATCGATCGGTCGTGTGTTATAGCAACCACGCGATTGTTGCGACACGATACGCGTGCGTTGACTTTAAGTTTGGAACCTTGAATTTCGCGAAAGCGGGACGCGAGGCTTCGGATCGCTGCCAGCGAGCAGTCATTAAAGATTAACGATATCTTAACATTCACCTCGTTACCGTGATTCGCGACGATAAAAATACCCGCTTCGCTCTTCCATCCGTTTCCCCGTTTTCCCGTCCCGAAAAGAAGGGAAAAGAAATCTTCTTCGCGCGTTTCGAACGAGGAAGAAGGGGAGAACACGCCACCCGTTTCGCGATTTTAAAACGGATTCGCTCGCGATGGACGAGAGAGAGAGAGAGAGAGAGAGAGAGCACAGAGGGAAGGGAACAAGCGTCGAGGGGCATCGTTAATCACGAGGGAAACGTTCTGTCCCTGGCAGAAGTAGTCGAGCGTCAGAAATGCGCCGGTACGATAATAATATGGCCGTAATTCAATCGGCGATGACGACAAGCGATAGCAAATTATCGCATTGTATCCGGGAACATTGATTGTCCTACGGCCAATAGTTGATGCTACCAACTGGGCCAATTTCGTGAATCCAAGACCAGGGTCGAGCATCGAGAAGGGAAAACATTTCGAAATGCGAACACCCTCTCCCTCCCCGCCCCCCCCGAGGGAGGGAAAAGGTAAAACGTAAAACTCCCTCCCTTCCCTCCAAAGGACTTGTCCTTTATCATCGATTCACGCGTATACGTTGAATCTCTCCTCCACGCGGCTTCGATCGGCCGAGAAAAATTTCGGGCGTAGAATCTATTTTGGAAAAATAGCGAATTTCGCGAAATAGGTTCGATCCCGATCGCGGAAACGACGGCTTGGACGAAATTGGGACGATAAGGGAATAGACGTTATCGGGTCGAGCGTGATAATGTCGCGTTTCATTATCGGGGGGGGAAGGGAGGGGGAGAGGGGAATCTGGTCTGCGAGCGGATAAGCGGTCTCCGCGCGGCCGTTTCACGAGGCATCGACGCGGTTCACCGTTCACTGATCGCTCCACCACGCTCGGGATCGCTAAAAATAATCACGCTTGAGTGACCGGCCACGTTAGATCGGCAGTCGCCCAGCAGTCTACTCGATCGTCGACAACATAGCGAACGACATGCCGCAATTTATTCCGTGTTCCAGTTCGTCGTACCGTCGGAATCGACCGCTCGACAGGGACCTGTTCCCATTTATCGCGATCGAATTATTACGTTAAACCTGCGCGTATTAACGCGGTGGGATTGCTATTTCGAGTCCTATTCCGAGTTATGTATATTACGTTTTATTACATATCGGCCCGATCGTTAATCCGAGATTATAAATATCGATGGGAGAAGAGAGAGAGAGAGAGAGAGAGAGAGAGAGAGAGAGAGAGAGAGAGAGAGAGAGAGACTCGTAGTTTCGTTTTTTATACATATATATATATATATATATATATAGATATAGCGGGATATAAATTCCAGTCGAAGCGGTGGAATTTCACCGGACGAACGAAGGACTTCGTAACAGCGTCGCGTCACGCTTCGATCGTTTCGATCACCCCGCGCAGTGGACACTATCCTCCTCTATCCTCCGATTGGTGAAACTGGCTTTCACCATCGATCGTCGATCTCCCCTCCCTCTCGATTAATTTTCCAAAAGGAAATTAATTTCCTTTCTCTAAAAAAAAAAAAAAAAAAAAAAAAAAAGGAAATGGGAACGATCCGCGAAGGCGCGACGCGAAAGGCCCGAATGTCGCGACGAAACGGAGCGTCCACCACGAGCGCATCGCTATGCAATCGCATTCCGGGTAAACTAATTTCGATGCGAGCGAGCCAGGTGGAGCGAAGCAGCGGTACGAAGAGAGAGAGAGAGAGAAAGAGAGAGAGCACCGGTTCTCCAGATCGGCGGCGGCAGCGGCGGCGGTGGCGGCGGCTGCGGCGGATCACCTCGGAGACCTCGTGCTCGAGGCTGGATCGCCGGCCGCCCAGCAGTCTACCTGCTCGCCGCTACAGTGTATACACACACCACACGTGTGGTCCCCCACCCTGATCCCACTCGCCCATACCCCTACCACCACCTTATGCACGTGCGTGTGCGACCGTCCGCCTGTGCGTGAGCCACCGTCGTCCACCGGTATATAGAGCGTACCTGCGGGTTCCTCTGAGTATGGGCACAGGGCCGTACGTGCTCTGGATACGTACGTGCCGATTTCCCTCCCTCCCACTCCGCCCGGGCCCACTTCTCTCCCCCGTTCCTTTCTTCGTTCCTTCCTCTTTCATCCCTCCCTCCACTCTCTCTCTCTCTCTCTCTCCTCTTTCCCTTTACCAGTTATATACACCTCGCTTTGTCTCTAACGTCCCCAACTCTATCCATCTCTTCGCTGCTACTCCTCCCGATGCCCTTGTGCCTTACTCCCCTTCCTTCCTTCCTTCCTTCCTTCCTTCCTTCCTTCCTTTCACGATCAATCTCGCGGTCCCCGATGTACGAGCGCTGCTCCCGCTAAGTCGCCAATTACGCCTCATCGAGGATCGGTCGAGGGCCACGGACGGAAATGGATCGCCAAAATTCTCCTCGATCGAATCTCGCTCCTATTTCGTTGATCACGCGCTAACCCGTCTCGATGATCGGAGCACGAGGCGCTAACGCGATGTATGCCCGTACGTTTCGTCGATGACCCATATTTGATTCTCTATCGAACGTAGATCTCTCTCTTTCTCCGGCAATTTTCACGTTCCTGATTCGGGATTTGTTAGAAATCATCGGTTGGCTGATAACTGTTTACTGTTTATCATTTCGATCATTTCGAACGGAATACGATCCTCGTTAGAGGGATTAGAATTTCTCTGAATTGGAGTGAAACGCGCGAAGGGACGAGTTTGACGGACGAAAAGTGTCTTTACCTAACTACGTGCACCGTTGCACGACGAATTTCCATTCGACGATTCCCCCGAAAATCCCCGGCCCGAGGCGAAAATTCTCGAAGAAATCGATGAAGATCGCAAGAGTTGTCCATCGAGAGTTGCCACGAGTCTCGTTCGAGAGCTGTCATCGTGCCGTGTCGCATCCAAGATTCTAGCGGCTGTTGCACGATAACGCGATATCGCGGCGTGTATCAGTGGAACGGGCGAACGGACGAAAGAACGAGGCGCAGATATCGCGGCGTCCAACTCTCGTAGTTACACCATAATGCGCAATCGTGTGTTGTATGCACGCGTTCTAAGAATAGAGCGTAGAAATTTCCGCGAACGAAATGCTCGGCCGCTCGACTTCGCGCTTCCGAAAAATCAATCGTCGTCCCGTCGTCGTTTTCATCCGATAATATTCACACGACGATCCGTCGCATCGAGGTAATGAATATCGTCACCGCGATGCATCGACGATAACGACGCATGACTAAACGTTTTTCCTCGCCCCCTCCGCCCCCCCCTCCCCTCCCCCCCGCCCGGTAAACTACAGATACTCGGTGCTTTAAACGCTTATCTTTCCCGCTTTCGAGATTACGCTCGGAAGTTCATTAATCGCGGGAGAGTGGAGTCGATTTAAACCGGACGAAAGAAGAATTCGATTATCTTCCCGAGCGGGGGAGAGAAACCGTGAGAGTTCGCGTTGCGACTCGAATGATTCGAAATTCGTCTCGATGGATTCTCGCGCGAGGTCCAAAGGCGAGAAGAGAGAGAGAGAGAGAGAGAGAGAGGATACGATAACAGCCTACTGCTTGGTATCCGAGGGAGGGAGGGACAAGTGACGACGAGGATAGTCGGCGCGCGACACGACTATGCTCTCGATATTCCGTTTTTCTTCGACGCTGTCTCACTCGGGTGGCACGGCCGGGAGTGTAAGCCAACAGAAGTAAGGACGGGTTTCCGATTAAGGCCTTATAATTGACGTCCCGGGCCCCCTCCCCCGTCTGGCTTAGTCACCGCGGGGAGAAGAAGGGCTGGCGGACCCGCTTTTGCGGATCGCGGATCAACGAACCGTCGCGCCAGACGCGTTTGCGCCTCTTTTCACGCCCGATCACCCAACCCTTCCTTCGCTTGGCCCATTCCTCGCGCTTCGTCGTTTTCCCGAATCGAGAGGAAGGAAAGGATTTTCGAGGGATATCCTTCCCGCGAGAAAGAATATTCTTGGGAGCGAGTTTTACGGCGATCGCCGTACGAATTTTATTATTGTAGCGCTCGTGTTGGGGAAAAAGAAAAAGGAAGGAAGGAAAAAAAAAAGGGAAGAGATAAGGGAAGAGAGGAATAACTCTCGATCGAGCGCGCGTTTTTACTTTCGAAAGTTGTGTTTCACACCCAAACAAACCGATGTAAAACCTTCGGTTATATACGTATAATATTACGTGTTGTATATACGAGCTTACCGAGTGAATTATTATATAAATACGAGCGGGAATAATATTTTCTCGATAAGAAAATATCTTGCGTAAGTTGGGGCCGCGAGAGGGGAGGCAGATTTACGAGGCGCCATCGTGAGATTTCTTTTTTTAACGATCCGTGACAAAGATTCGACGAGATTATCAAGATTCGAAGCTCCGGCAATCCAATTTCACCCCTCAACCTTCACCCGTACATGATAAATCGGTTTAAGAGGCAGGGAAGCGAGGAAGCGACGAAGCTAGCGAAGCCGAGATACTCGGTAGTAGCAGCCTGATAATGGGATAAGTCGCGAAAACTTTCGATACCCGTGTCAAGGAGGATGTGTAATACGCACAGGTGAGCGCGGAGTTGGGCAAACGAGACCAAAGATTCTCGAACGAGAGGGAAGCGAGCGATTCGAGAACGACGCTAACGAGAGAGCCTCGAGCCGACATACCCGCGAGGGGTGTAAAGAAGAGGGGTTTCAAAGAAGTTTGCCACCTTTGCGAGGCCTCAACCACGAATCCAACCTCTCGAGAAAAATCCAGGCATTCGCAATAACTCGCAATAATAATCCTTCGACCGATCAATCGGAATATATTTGCTATGCTAGATAGATCACGTGTGTTTCTGAAAACTAGCTGCCTCATCGAGTGACGCATTGTTATCTATGCGATTGTGTCACGTCGATAATCGACGATCTCGAGATATATTTGCAAAATATGTAATTCTTGTCTCTGTGACTAATCGAGCAAACAACCGGTTAATATCGAATGGATGTATCGAGTTGGAAAACACGGAGAGCGTCACCGGTGAAAAGGCAGGCCACATGTGCGCGGCGGCGACGACAATTCGTCAAAAAAGTCTCGCAGATGTTTCGGTGACTATGAGCTACTTTCGATATCTGCGCCACTTTATCGTCGATAAATCAAATCGTCGACCACGCGAACGACGAGTCTTTGGCCGGTGATCGGAGGGAAGGAGAGGAAAGGGAGGAGAGAGGAGCGCGTTGAACCGCGAGCAAATTGGACCACCTTCAAAACTTGACGCTCGTTACTGGTCTCGTGGAAATGCCCCGATCGCTTTTGCGTCTATACGATGGTGGTGGTGGTGGTGGTGGTGGCCGATCGTCGCCGTTCGAATAGAAGGAAAGAAGAAGAAAAGGCGACGACGACGACGACGACGACGACGACGACGATAGTGGCCGAGGCACTCGACCGCTCGCGTGTGCGAGCGAGCCACGCACGCCGACTTGAAGGCGATCCAACTTACGTGGCGGTTTAAATATACGCGTGTTCGCGTCTCGATTACGCGCCTCGAGGAAAGCACCTCTTCTCTTCTACGTGGGCGTGCTGCTAGCACAGCCAGAAACGAGTCTCAGATACGATAAGTAATAGCGTCAAACCGTGGTTACAATTTATTGTTCACGGTTCTAACTGTCGGGAATGATTTTGCCGAAGCCGAAAGACGTTCCACGAGTTTTGCATCGCGGCCGGATTAGGTTTCTAGCGCGAGGCGAATATCGTTTCTCTTTTTTTCTTCCTCTTCTTCTTCTTCTTCTTCTTCTTTTTTTCCTCCCTCCCCCCTTTCCTTTCCTTTTTCTCCTTTTCCATCGTATATATATATATATATAAAATCCGCGCGTATCGGAGAAATGTCACGGTGGCTTCGCATCTACGCTGCGTATGATATTAAAAAACAGAGAACGAAAAAAAAAAAAAAACGGGGGAAAAAAATGGAAAACAAGATAGCGTATCGGTGAAAGATTTTTTTAACGGAATTCAGAATGAAATGTAACGTGTTTTCGATACCGGCGGTAACATCGGGTTACACGGGTACGAAACATGGAAATAATAGCGAGCGGGAAGAGAGAACGCGAATCGAGAGATGCGACCCGACGCGATAGATGGGGGAGGTCGTCGCGAATCGAAAGCACGCAGCTGCAATAACTCCCGTGATCGTTCTCAATAGTCGTTCCAGAGGCGCGTGGAGAGGCTCCCAAGCTCTTAGATTAATGGGCGAGAGATGATAATCGTACTCACCGTAATCCGGTCGAATGACAGCCTGCACCGCCTGTTCGTTCTTCTTGCTTCGTATCACGGGCTCACCGAGGATCGTGAAGTTTCTGGGTCCCACGCGGTTCACAAACACTAGATACACTTTACCCCTCTTAATATTGGCTCGCACCACACCACTCTGATTATCGCGTTGCTGCTGCTGTTGCTGCTTCCCGTCGGTGTCGTAGCCGCAGACGGTCGACTTGCCGGGCGCCGATTTGTCCCGAAAGTGTAACCTCACGCTGTCGTTCTTCTGAAGCGGTTGGAAACCGGGCTGGCTCTTGTATACTTGCTTCACCTCGAACGTTACCGCATAGTTCGAGCCCGGTTTCCTCACCGACGACATACTCCTCGCCTTCCCCTCGAACACCGTTGGCGCCAGGTAAGCTCTGTTCCCAACGTCCACGTCGGGGCACCAATTCTGACCCCGGCAACCCTTGTTCCGACATCTTCGCCGCTGCTCCCGGGGGGAATCCGCTCTCGTACGATTCTTTGGTCGTTGCTTGGTCGATCTGATCACGCGCGGCCTCTCCATCGTCGCCTCGGTCCCGGACGAGTGAAGAATCGGCGTTTGCGTCGACGAGTGACGAGGTAGCCGGCTCGATCCATCTCCAGACTCCTCCATCTTTGGATGAACGCTCGCCTCGTCCTCGAGACGGCGGCGACGACGGCGACGGCGACGACGACGACGACGAGGGCGACGACCACGATCGTTCACTTCTCCTCCTCGTTTCGACGAGGACACGAACACCTCGCGTATCGACTCGTCCAACTCTTCCCCCGTCGAGCCATGTTGGGGGTGAAGATTGGGCGCCGAAACGGTTGATATCCGTCGATATCCGACCCACGGGGAGGGTTCCACCTCGTTCTTCCTCGTGGAAGAATCGTCTCGATCCTCGTGGTTCGTGGATCGTGTCCGCTCCGAATTCGACTCCTCCTCGACGACGAGTCCGAATCCACGTTCATCGTTTATCGTCTCGGCAAGTTGCGCGCTCGATACCAGGGATCCCCCCTGGTGGTGGAGTCGTTTCGATCGGTCCTTCGTCGTCGGCCAGGACGAGGTTGGGGGGTAACCGTCGTGAGCCGGTAATTTGTAATCCGTGGTAGGTTGAGCGAGGTAGGTCTGCCCGGTTGTACGTCTATCGATAGTTCGCGTAACGAAGTTGTTCCAAGTTGGTGAACGGTAATCGAGGGGCTTTTCAACGGCGGCGATGCTCATCGATGGTAGATGGTCGCTGGTGGTCCTCGTCGACGTCTCCTCGAGGGAGTTCCGATTGGCGGGGGGTGCCGCAGCGAGCGCCAGTGCGCCCCACCAGCCGCTTAAGATCCCGGCCAAAAACAGAGACGCCCACATCATCCGACCTGGTTGCAGGTTTGATCGGGGGTGAGGTCGACACCTCGGTCACCCCGAACGCACCACACCGTTCTTCTCTTCCGCACTTCCCTTCCAGCTCTCCTCCCGCCCCCTATTTTTCCTTCCAATTCGTTCGAATTCGCCTTCCAAAGTCCGAGCGCGAGAGAGGACTATCCCGTCTCCTCTGTCGACGTCGCGTCCTCCTCTCTCTCTCTCCTCACCCAAGATTCATCCGTTCCGAAACTGGTCTCTTTTTTTTTTTTTTTTTTTTTCGCCACACCTCCCTTGCTCGCTCCCCTCCCGTGGTTTCGGGTTTCGGTCGTCGGAGAATGCGATAACACCGTTCACGAAGTGTTGTACCACCGATAGCAGCACGACATCGGTACTTCCACCTGACAGATTCTCGGCTGTCTGCTCTTCGACCAACGCGGTACCGTCCTCTTCATCCTTGATGTCTCTGATGGATGGCGGCAGCAACACCCGAAACTCGTCTATCCGCGCGATTATCGAGAACGATCACGACCCCCGATCCCACGACTCCCTCTAAACCGCGTCGAGACGTTCAACAACAGTTCAAAAGTCGCGATCATCCTGTCCATCGCTCGAGAATAACATTCTGCCCCCGATTCCACTCTATTCGTAAGCACGGGAGTCGATTCGCGATTGTTTATCCTCTCGCCGCCTTCTCGCTCCCTTCTTGTCCGTCCCGTTGTAAATATTTTCCTTCTTACATGTATGCTACGCGATACTCCGATATTTGGAACAACCGGGCATTTACGTTTCTCCGTAATTCGAACCGTTTTCGAACGTTTTCCACCACGGATGATGATGATGATGATGATGATGATGACGACGATGATGATGATGATGATGATCGATCGTTCCCCTCGTCGACCGAAGTTTCGTCATCGAGCCAATGGAACGGAGATCATCCGCGACACTGTTCGCGTATTCCTTCGCTTCGCAGTCCTCTTCTCGGCGCTCCTCCGGCGGCGACACTGTTTCCGTATCTCGAAATAAATCGTCGAGAGTCGATAAAGAATTTCGCGCCACCACCCCCGATGTCGTGGCCCGGTCTCTCGTCGTATCACGTTGCACTCCGAACGAGGAAAAGCCGAGGATGATGACACACGACGTAAGAAGGAGCGGTAGAATAAGAAGAAAAAGGAGAAGGAAGAGAGGAAGAAGAGAGGAAGAGGAAGAAGAAGAAGAACAAGAACAAGAAGTAGAAGAAGAAGAAGGAGAAGTAGAAGAAGAAGAAGAAAAAAAGAAGAAGAAAGAAGAAGAAGACGACGACGAAGACTACGACGACGACGGCGACGACGACGACGACGACGACGACGACGAAGATCAAGAAACTGTCGGCTTCCTCTGACCAGTCACAGAGACACACTATTTAAATATACTCACGGGGCTCTCGCGCGGTTGGTAGTGTCGGACCGTCGAAGTCTAGCCCTTGCGACGCACTTCACTGCTCAGTTTTACCACACGATTCTTCCACCTTTTCCTCCCCGTCACCGTCCAAACTTGTCGACGTTTCGCGATGTTCGCGGCGCACCAACGCCGACAATAACGACGACAAACACTGGCGCGCACGAATCGTCGCGTGGGAACACGGAACGAACGAAACGGAACGTGGACGCTGGTTTGCGAGAGAAAATTGCCGGCAGACGGTGAACGGAACGAGCGTGGTCGTCGGATTCGCGAGGAGGAGCAACCGAGACGACGATAGTATCGTAGCTCCTCGACTTCGATACCGATTCTACGATGGCAACGATGGTTGTGCTGGTGCTCGATGGCAGGCACGCGTGCGGTTAATATCGTGCGGGGGATCGGCGCGTGTGTTGCACGCGGCATGCACGAGGAGCCTCGTGTCACGACGAGGCGGAGAAGGGATTGTCGGTGGCCCCGCGTCGGGCGCGCGCGACGGTTCAAATTAGACTGAACGGCCCGCTCGCGCAGCCCGAGGCCGGCCACAGCGCCAGCGACTCCTGGCGGGCGCCGGTCGAGTCTCTGCGCGCGCACCGTCCGAAGCGGCGACACTGAGAACCCCGCGCGCGCTCGCTCCACACTCCGCTCTACACACAGCCAGACGCCAGACCACGGGACCTTTAAGAACCTGTGTAACGACGACCTAACAACCGAGGAACCGCACGCGTGATCCTTCTCCTTCCTCGCTGCACACCGATCTCTCTCTCCCTCTCTCTACGATCTTCTTCCATCCAACTTCCATCCGTCTCCAATCACGAGTAAGTAGTACTAAAACATAAATGTTCTCTTTGTTACAAGACCGCCCTCTTTCTTTGGATATATACAGGTTATATACACCCGCGTACTTTCGATTCGTGTCGATAATTCTCGTTTCGTCGTCGTTGTTAAACCAGTTATGCACACTTGACACACGCCGATGATTTGATAACGTTCCGAGAAGCCAACATCGATACGAAATCGTTGCACTCGTTCGACATTTTCGCCACATTGTGATCCGAGCGTGACAGGTTAATCGGTATCCATCGCGTCAAAAGTTCGCGCATTAAAGATGGCGGTCGCGTCATTAACGGTACACTCGTGAAATGATTCGAAGCGTCTTTATGCGTTTGTTGCACCACGCTTCGCGTTACAAATTCCATTCATCGTTTTACGTCGTATTTTCACGCGGTGTTGACGTACACGGAGGTTCTACTGACCCTCGTCACGTTTATTTTTTGTTTACGCTTTTTGTGGAGGTTTCACTTTGCTCGGTGCGCTAAGGCGACATGGTTCAGCGCACAATAAGCGCCTTTCTCCGTCTCTCTCGGTTCTCCACCTCGACGTTAGATTGTCCTTCGTTCAGACATTTATAAGTACAATCTAGCGGACGAAGTTGTTACTTTTTATCCTTCCCTTCTTTTTTTTTCCTTTCTTTCTTTTTTTTTTTTTTTTTTTTTTTTCTCATGCTTATTTATGTCTCGAGAAAATCTCGTTCTCAGCCATGAAACGCACATCAGGTTCTCTCGTTAACCGATATGATTTTTATTTCTTTTCATCTCGATCTTTTGTTTTCTCTTATATATATATATATATATGTACGTGTATGTGTGTGTATGTATGTGTGTGTGTGTGTGTGTATGCGCGCGCGCGCGCGTGCATATGTACATATACGACAAAATACGATTACGACTTTCGTCGTAAGCACACTTTGTTGCGTCGAATATACAAAATATATTATCGCGTTATTACATTGTCGTATAATTAAATCGGTAATTCGTGTGATTTCTGGCAAACTGGTTGATTATCCTAACTCGTGACACGAGTTAAATCGGTTCGAACCGTAGATACGTGGTAGTAACAATGTTTTCAAAGTAGATAGAACTTTGTTTTCGCTTCGGAGGTATTCACGTTTCGGACGGACATCGTTTACCTTAGATCGCTACGTTTTCGGACGTGGGGAGATATATTCGCTCCGGTCCAGATTCCATCACGGCTATTTGCTCCGAACAATTTCAAATTAGAATTCAAATTAATATCGTGCTTCAATATTTACTCGCTCTTGGAAGGCGGGCCGAACAATCGAATACGTCCCGCGCATAATGACGGTGCACTTATTAAAATCAACAGCGAGGACAACAGAGCGGAGGCGCGGGTTTGCAATCAGGTTGCTCCTATAAAACGTTAAACTGTTACGAATCGGAGACCGCGTTCGAAGCCATTATTCGAGTCTCGAGGACATTTCGCTTTCTTCGTGTCTCGGTCCCCTCCACACCCTGCCCTGCCCTGCCCTGCCCTGCTCTGCCCCGACGCTCTTTTACCCGCTGCGTTCGACGGCTCGTTCCTCTCCTCTTCTTCCACGCTCGCGCCTTTCAGCGTCATCGGGCCACCGAAAATAAAGTCTTCCTTCGTTTCCCTGCCGTTCCTTCCCGCGCCCCCTCCTCCCCCCGCCCCCATCCCGCCATGCTTCCGAGTCGAACACACGAACGCGCGCGCTAGTAGTCCCCGAGAGGTTTTTAAAAGAGAGAAGGGAGCACCGACGAGGGAGCTCAAGAGGAATACTCCTCGAGAGCTGCCAATCAAACGACCCGGCCAAGAGAGTCGACCTCTTAAACGGGTAGTTTTTCACACTCCTCCCCGTGACAGATTAATTCCGAGCTAAATAGCGACACTTAAGCGTGCCGCGTCATAATTAACATTTTCATTTCGACTTTAGCCTTCCCGCTAAAGCACGCCGCTCGCCATTCACACGGTGAACTCGGACCACGAACTCTGTTTCCTTCTTTTCCATCGTTATTTCGCAATTTTCAAACCCGTTCCGCGGAGCGGATCGCCGATGCGTTACGGCCGTATCGCGTTTTTGACCGCTTAAATAATATATAGATGCGGTCGGCAATCGACTGTATTTCGAATATTCGAACATTAAATAACCATGCGCTCGAATTCGGCTGATTAATCGACGTGTTTCGCTCTGTAGTCGAATATTTACGGCGCGTTCGCCGGTATAATGTACGAGTGACGAGAGATGGTCCTTCATTATCTCTCTCTCTCTCTCTCTCTCTCTCTCTCTCACTCACTCACTCACGCCATCGACAAAATCGAAATTGTTCCGGACCATCGTTTTGCTTCCGCTTAAAATCCTCTTGGACACCGATCTCTAAATAAATTCCATATTTCCACCGTCTTTAAACTTCAATTTCTATCCTATCCCTCTCTCTCTCTCTCTCTCTCTTTCGTCTTGATTGAAAAATCCGAAACTACCAGATTTTTTCCTGCGAATCCATTCCTCCTTCGCGACGATTTTCCAATTTGGGACGGATGTCGCAAATGTCAAATCCTTCCGGTTCTTTTTTTTTTTTTTTTTTTTTTTCGTTTATCACACGGTTATCCGATGATTACCAGAGTGTTGCCGAACATGGGTGGAATGGGGTCTAAAATGTGTTTGATGTCGACACGCAGTTACGTGTACGGGCGGGGGTTAGATCGTTGGAACGCGCGGTATTCGTTTAACGATCGGCGAACGATCGATCGCGCGGGCAAAAAGTGGGAGGAAAATGCAGAATGAGACGCACCATTCGATACAACGAGCGTGCACGACTTACCTAGTTCTCACGACGCTGTTATTCTAATTCCATTCTGGTGGATCGAGGAGGATTGACAAGTGCGTGTAATTCAAGGGCTCGAAGAGAAGAAAAATAAATTTTCGCTGAAAAAAGGTGAAATATATCTCGTCTGAATGGAAAAAGATTTCGTCGAATCGATCCCGTCCGAATCGGCGCGCATATGTTTTGAAAAACGAGAATGACACGTACGTGTACGTTTTCCGTTTCTGATTTGTTTTGAAAATCTCGCGTGTCCACGGCACAACACTTGTGTTTCTGACTCGCGATACGACTTCGATTACACGAATCGTACTCGAGAATAAAACGCGTATGCGAATTTCGAAGATTCGTCTTTTTATCGACGAGATCTTCGAGGAACAGAGGAGACTGTGGATATTCGTATTTTCGCGGCCTCGATTGGCTGGCTTGGTTTTATCCGCGTTTTTTGGCTAAAAAAAAAAAAAAAAAAAGCAGAAGAAAAAGAAGAAAAAAAGTGTCGTTTTATATAGAAAAATTCGAAGCGAAACGTAATAGAGGAGATATTGGATACGAATATAGTCGGATCGAAAATAAATATACGGAGAGTATCGTTGTTGATAAATATTTCCTAAATATCGAAACAATTTTGCCGAATGCGGAGGAACACACACAACCGGTTCCTATAGGGGAGTGCTTTGATTCAACACGCGAGATAAAACGAACCGTCGAGCGAGAATCAATTGGTCACCGTGAGAAATCAAGATCGTGATCGAGAATGCGCCACGCGGTTTGTTCGACAAACTGGTGTCGAAAGATCGACAAATACCCCTCTCTGAAATCAGTTGGCAATGGGATAAAGGTTGAAAGAACATAAAGGAGAAAGAGTAGAAAATGTAACGTTTCCGGTAAAATGTCAACGCCAGTTCAAACGAACAATCGAACATTTCGTATCGAAGGATAAATTGAAAGATTCATGAGTTGAGGTGATTACGCGGAAAGGGTTGAAACTATCGGATGCTAAGCAGATCTATACAGATCTTCCCTCGAATCAATGACAACGAGTTACCGGCCACGATATACTGTAATTTAATATTGAAATGCGTGTTCAATCCTGGTGTTCCGTCGCTATTCCGAACCGCATTTTTTTTTTTTTTTTTTTCTTTTTTCGATCGATCACATTTTTCGATTTCCACCATGGAGAGTACGTGTACATAGTGCTAATTGCACGGTGGAGGAACGGTATCCCTGACATTTCCGAAATCACGGTGATTCCCCAGTTCCTCGATACCTTTATTACTCCCCGGCGCCTATTATAGAAATTATAGCCGGGAGAGTATGCAATTATTGCGGCCTCTACAATGTATAAAAGATTGTTTCGACCTACGTAGATCCACGGGAAATAAAGTGTTTTCGCGAGGTGGAGAGTGCCGATGATCGACCGGCGACAAAAGTAGAGGGGAAAAGAAAAGTAAGAGGAGAAAAGAAACAAGTTTTTTAGTTTCTACTAGCCAACAGAACAACTCGCCAACAGATTATCGACAAACACTTTCGATATTGGCAAATTGCTCTTACCGTCCACTCTCTCTCTCTCTCTCTCTCTCGTTCTCTTCCTTTCGGCTGATCTTTGTGCAGGTTCGCTCGGCGAGCTCGCTGCCATGTCGTTCGCCCACAGGAGAAGTTAAATCGAATCCGCTAACTGCAGCCTAAGAACAAACCGGAAGGGACGAGAAGAGAGAGGGTGGACGGTCTCGATACGCGGCTAACTTTCGTGGAAGTTTGATGCTTCGTAAATCAATGGCCATTCGTCGGGCCACGTTAAATTATTCTCGGCTCGGTGCACCTTTCCCCTCGATAGAAGATTCTATGGATTTTAACGTGGGGGGGAGGGAGGGGAGGGGAGGAAGCTTATCTATCAACTCGGACTGATTATTTCGGGGAAGCGGGACACGATTTTCGGAGATGGAATTTTAGGGAAGGGACGATCCTAACGAATCCTCGTAATCGAAACTTTTTAATTAGATTTAGACTTTGGAAAAGTTCGACGAAACGTTCCGTGTGTTCGAGTGTTCGAGAATATAATCCGCCTAATTTGCCGATATATTTATCCGAGATTTTTTCTTTTTTTTTTTTTTTTTTTTTTTTTTAGGATTATTACTCAAAGAGGAATAAGCATCTTACGTTTGCTACGCCTTGACTATTCCAGCTATTCCCATCCATCCTTCCCTCTCCTTTCCTTTTTCTCCTCCTCTTCTTCTTCCTTTCCTTCTTATTCTTATTCTTCTTCGTTCCATTTTCTTCTTTTTAATAATAAAATTCAACGAGCTTGCAGTCGATTCACCTGGGCAAGTTTGCGCGGCGGATAAAGTTACGCTGCATAAACGTAACTTCGTAAATGAGCCACGCGCGGAACAATGGGAAGGGAGCGGCGTGTCTCCTCTGGAAAACTCCCGTCTCGGGGAAAAAACATTCCGGAATGAGATATCCGGAACATTGGCCGACGATCCTCGCCAACTATCGCCTCTTCTGTTGCATAAGAGATTCGGGAGGGGAGGAGAGGGAGAAGGATGGTCGAGTTCGTCGCAAGAGTATCTTGTCGCGACAAGATCGGTATCGTCGGCGGAAGAGAGGAAAAAGAAACGGAATTCCCACGCGAAAGAGACGCGAACATTGGGTGACAAGATAGCAGGCATTGAATACCTTCAAGTACCCAACCGCCATTAATAATTTCAAACGAGGAGACGCTTTAAAACTTTCGATCGTTACTTTTTCTTCGCAGGAAGAAAAACGTCTATCTACCTAAAAAAAAAGAGAAAAAAAAAAAAAAAAAAAAAAAGGAAACGAGGAAAACGATAATAACACGGTACCATATTGATCGAGGGTATATTTTTGCATGGGCGTGGGTGAGATGGTTAAAAATGCAACCGATGTTCGACGAGCAGCGTATTTTTCCAGGAAGCTCGTTCTTGCCGAAAAATATCGGATGAATAGAGGGCGATTTCAAGGTGCGCGCGCGGCAAAGCTGAAAGCCCCGTAAATACGGTTTTTCACGGTTTTTCGGATGCGGGAAATTTGGCGAAAAGGCGGCGGCGGCGGCAGGATGGATGCAGAGGCAAAGGGAGGCGGAGAGATGATGGAGAGAAAAGATAGAGGTTCGCAATAGGTGGTTCGTTCGACGTATTGCTGCCGTACCCCCATGCTCGAGGGGGTAGAAGCGACAGTTTAAGCCCATTAGGATATTTATGGATTGGCCTTCAGCTAACCGAAAGTGGAGGCGAGTGGCGTAGGAGGGCGCGTGCACAGGAGGGTGCATTGCAGGCTATTCAAAGATCTGACGACGGCACGCGACTCGCCAACGCGATTTCCTTTCCCTCTGAACGTCTTTCTCGCCAGACACGAATCAACACCAACATCTTTTCAGGGGAGGAGGTTGGTGGAGGAGGAGGAGGAGGAGGAGGAGGTTGGTGCGTCCCGTGCGCTCCGCTCGAAGAACGTCGGTTTGAAAAACGAGGCGGTGATTTATGAAACGCTTTTGAAAACGAAGGAATCTCTTTAATGGGATGTCTAAACGTCTCAATTCCGACCCTAATCTAAACTTCCATATCCAATGCCCCCGCATTCTTCGTGTTTCTTCCCGCTTTGGAAGGAGGGCTGGTCGATGGAAACGATTCCGTGACTCGACCGCTTAATACTTTCGACGAATATCCCGTGTTATTTTGCGATCCCCCTCTTTAATTTATTTCATCGTACGGTTATTTCGTAGGTATTATATCAAACTTCGACTTTCAAAAAAGAACTCTCTCGCCAAGTCTTGGCTCATTGTTTTGCCACCCCTTGCTCTGTTTCGAGGAATTTTACCGCGCCTACTCTTCCCTTTTTCCCCTCCTCCCCTCTTGATTTATTCTTGACATCCCGAGGTGTCGTTACGAGTGCGTAAAAAAAAAAAAAAAAAAGAAAGAAAGAAAGAAAGAAAAAAGGAAAGAAAGAAAAAAATCTTGCTTAATAATTAGTATCCGCGTGGTGAGAATTAATTAAATCCGGGTTTGGGGCGGTGGCATGCGGGGGATACGAAAACGGTAGCCCTATGGTCGAACGGCACGTACGTGCATCGGTCGTTAGATCGTATTAACGTGCACGAAACATTTTCCAGTTGGGCAGGGACGAGATCTCGCATTCTGTAGACGCGCTCCTTTCTTCCTCTTTAATAAGAGCCGCCTGTGTACACGCTTGTATTTCGACTTCCGGCTGGCCGGAGTCCCCCGGTGCCTAACAGAGATGCATTGTGTGCAACGAAGCACCTGGCACGCGCCAGCTCCTGTCTTTATGTAGCCGCCCACTCTCTCTCTCTCTCTCTCTCTCTCTCTCTCTCCTTTCCTCCCTCGCCACTTCTCACACTCGGTCTCTCTCTTCCGCGTGCACCACCTTCGCCTCCACTCGGTCGTTGGAGCTGTTTCGCTCGTGCTCACGTACCGCTCTCTCCCCACCCCATCTTCCACCACCCACACACGTGCACGCGAGTCGTTATCCTGTGGATATCCTCCGGACGTCTGCCTTCTCCATTCGAGTTCCTAACAAGATTTTCATCTCAGATATCTCCAACTCGGTTAACCACACGCACGGAGCTATTAGCGATAAAACTTGTTCGGTAACTTGGCAATTCGGCGCGGGACCAACGAATGTATCTTAATAAATATCATTGAGAGGGGGAGGGACTGAACTGAAGTTTCGTTTTCCCGTATTTCCCGTATAGAATAGAAGGAGCGTGGCCATCCGGAGAGGCGGCCGGACGCAATATGTGTACAAACCGATGGGACGTTTATCACCGCCCGTTATCTTTCCATTCTAATGGCGCGCCGTGCCACGATGAAGTCGTTCCTCGTCCATCAAGATTGCATATGCGAGGCATGCAAGCGACGAATGACCGATTCCAATCCTCCCCTTCCAATCCAAGGATACAAATTGCCGCGCGCCTTCCAACCGATTCTTCGTTCCTCCCTACCCTTTTTTTTTCTTTTTTTCGTTACCCTTGTTCGTTTCGTTTCCACCGAAATGAGCGTTCGCTGTGATTATACATTTCGTCGTCTCGCCAAGGACGAAACGGAACCCTGGATGAATAAAATCACCGATCACCGGTGAAGCAGTTACGCGAACTATCCTCGCGTAATTGGAAGGGTCGGCCGAGATATATACGATCACAGGCGGCGTTGTTACGCGTCTATAGCGCCTGTCAAAATATACGCGCCGAGTAGTTGGCATTAAACCCTCTTCCAAGGGCAGAAGGCACGTATTTTCGCTCTGTTTGACTGGAGGATCCCTTTGGGGATCCGTTTGTCCTCGGTCTCCTTCGTTTTCGGAACGATCGAGTCCCAGCTTTGATTTTTCTCTTCGAAAATGTATGTATGTATATATATGTATATATATATATATATATATATATATATATATATATATATATAGAGAGAGAGAGAGAGAGAGAGAGAGAGAGGTTTTCGTTGGTCACAAGAGGGATGACGAGAAGAACGTTCGAGATCGATCTCGTGAACCGATCATTTCCAATTTCTCTCTCCGCGAGGCAAACCTCGTCTTCTGATTAATTCGCCACGAAAAGAAAATTGGCGCCGATAATATTCATCGTCGACTTTTACGCCCCCTCTCGAGATAATCTGATTGTATACGCTTCTTGCTCGTTCCTCGAAACTTGTTGTTTCTCGGAACGGCTTATCGGCCTTTCACGCCGAAAGAAACGAACTTTTTCCGAACTGGAAATATTCCGTTCCCTTCTTCTTATTTTACAATTTTCTCGGTACATCGATTCGCGGATTCTAATCAATTTCGCATCACGAAAGTTACACGTTTTCGTAAAGATTCGACTGGGGAACGAGTTTATTTGGTGTACACCTATCGCATCGTGGGATCGAATAAATATGTATCCGACGAATGTTACGTTTCCCCGTTTCCGGAAATGTCGACACTCCGTGGTCGACACGTGGTCGAATACATTCTAGAACGCCGTCAAAGAGGGCGATAAGATAAGTTCGCGAAATGGAATCTTATCTAGGCGCCTGCTAGTTCTTTATCTTTCAGTTTTTCTTTTCTTTCACGTAGACAGCATCGGGTTTTTTTTAAAAAAGGGGCAAGAACGATAGGCGAGAAACGTTGCCTCTTATCGCTCGTCATCGTAATTAACGCGTACCGTCACGCGGACGATAAAAATCGTTCTAGCCGCTCGTGACTCACCGCGTCGTTCTCTTCGCTCTTGTGGCGATGCCGTGTCACCGGAAACTCTTAACTTTTCCGGAAATTAATAACGTTTCAATCGATTCTTAAAAACGTGACGCCAATGTGTACGAGGTAAGGTGGTGGGGAAAAAAGATTTAGATTTAGAACGGGAAGGGAGGAAAGAAAGAGAGGAAGGAAGAGAGAAGAATTTTCGATTCGATCTGATCGATGATTTGAGCAACTTGGTGCATTTATCGAACTCGATTAATAGCACTTGACGCGATATCTCAAAAAATTTAATTCAATTCAATGGAATCGTCGATAAAATTGCATTCCCCCCCTTTCGTTTTACCTACCCACTACAACGACAACAACGTGGCAAAACATTCTTGTGTTCATCCTCCTCGTTCGTCTCGCTCCTCTCTTCCTTCCATTCTTACTCCCATTTTTTGCGCCGCCCTACTCGAAAAAGCTTGCATTCGAAAGACGATATCCCCGATGTTCGATTCCGTTTCTTTCGTCATAAATCTTACGGGAAGAAACAGATAATCGATATTGCGGCCGCGATAAACAGTCGCAGCCGTGTTATCGCGGCCACTACAGAAAGCTGCGAAGATAGGTCAGTGACTATGCCGATGGAATTTACCAGGAAAAAGAATTATCGAGAACACAGGCTTGCGCAAGGATAAGGAGAAATGGATGGTGATTTCTTTTTCTCGGAATAAAACCATCGTAACTCGATCGAATGACAGGGACAGGGGAGAGAGAGAGAGAGAGAGAGAGAGAGAGAAGGGGGAGGTTGGAAACGTCGTATATACCGATAAACGTATGCCATTTAAAGGAATTTATCGTACTCCTCTCGCTCCTTCCTTCGTCCCATGCCTCTTCCCATGGAAGAAACTTTTCTTCGTCCCACGCCCCCCTATTGTGAGAATATCGCGATGTCGAAGATCGTTTTCATCATCGAGCAGCAACACGATGACGATCCGAATCGGTGAAATCGGTGAATTCCTTATCGCGATGTTAAGAACGATGTTATCAGGATTTTTTTTTTTTTTTTTTTTTTCTTTCACATTACCAGAGACATCTTCTACGTACATCAGAAGTAGAAACAGGGATCGAAAATGATCGAAAGGGTGATGAAAGGCTCTAATATGTTGGAATTATTATAGACGAGTTAATATTGATATGCGCGTGCCAATTCCGCGAGAGATGTCAATATTAATAATGGCGCACGGGATCTTTGGTAATGCTCGGTCATCCGTAGCCCGCCCACCACCGTATATGCATTCGTGACGAATCAATGACCGCGCCGATCGAATTTATACCGTGGCTGCTACCACCACTCTATCATTACTCAGACCCCCGGAATTTCAACGCTCTTTCACCCTTTAACAGCCCGGCAATCATACACATTTCGCGTTAACGGGCGAAATCCATCTCCTCTCCGCTAATCTTCCCCGTGTTTTATCGACGGGACTGCGGGACAGCGAGAAGCGCTTACTTTCTTTCTCATTCAGAGAACCATTCATTCAGAGAACCACCACTCTCTATTCGGCGCGGAATCGGCGTTGGAAATTCGAATTCGAGAGTGGAGAAAATTCTCGCGAAACGAAGATCTCGAGAAGCGCGGGCGAATAGCAGCGCTGTGCGAGTATCGATTCGTCCACGACCCTCGAATAAACACTCCTCCCTCCCTCCCTCCCCCCCCGTCCCTCTCTCTTTTTTTTCCTCCCTTTAAAAAACAGACATTCGCGTGCCGCGAGGCAATATCGCGATCGGTCATTAACGATAACGAATAATACGCTTTTCCATAGCTCATTGTTCCGCAACCCGATGGCCCCGCGGCGCGATGTCGTCCAACTGTCGGAGCGGCTCGATCCCCGCCGATAACGTCGCGACACGGCTCGCGAATCTTTCGTACGAGTTAATTTCGCGGAATGATAATAACACTTAACACGCGGCGCGGGGGGAGAGGATTGTTGGAGGGCGGTTGACGAAGGAGGGGGCGAAGCAATTGCTTACGCGAACGATAGGATTGCGGAGCGGCGGGGAAATCCATTAACGCGCGATTGCGCGGATAAAAGCCGGAGAAATAATCGCGCCGATAATTAAAGTCAAAAGAGAGTAATACTCGGCGCGAGATTAGCCTTCAATTAATTTCGCGTTACGCGGATTTCTCCGCTGTCCGCGAGATTATATTCCCATCCGTTTATCTGCATTTTTCAACATTTTTACGATTTTTAAACGTTTTATCGATCGCTTATCGCCTACGGTTCTGTTAAAGATACCAAAAAAAAAAAAAATAAAAAAAATAAAAAAATAAAAAAAAATGGGAAACGCGTTGTTGAAATTATATATAACGCATATACGTTTCGCGCAGATGGCACGGCCTTATATATCATATAAATATATATATATATATATAAAAACTGGCGTTTCCACGACACCGAAACTCCCTTCTCGCAATCAAGAAATAAATTCGGGGGCCCCCCGAGTCTTTGCTCCAGTTCTTGCCTCACGGGTCGTTCGGTTTCGGCGGTGCAACGGTTCCCCCCCCGTTTCTTTCCCGCGACGCGGCGGTGATTTGTCACGTGGTGGGTGGCGAACGATTACGTTGCATTTGCAATTTCACGCGGCACTCGCCCCCTCCCTCTCTCTCTCTCTCTCTCTCTTCCTTCTCACGATCTCCGTTTCTTCTCGATCTCTTCTTCCCCCTCCCCTTCTTCCCCCTCGATAATATCCAGCTTCGTCGTTCCCTCCCTTCCTCCCCGCTCTTCTCTTCGTTTCCGAAAACGCGCCACGGAATTCGAGAAGTTTTGGGGAACGGGAGAGAGAGAGAGAGGGGGGGGGAGGGGGAGGGGGAGGGGGAGGGGGCAGACGGTGGGCAAATTACTCGGGGCCGCAGATGATTGTCTCCGCTTCGTTCCGACGCCACCACCCTGAATATGCCGGTTAAATGAGAGCGTGACAAAAACACCTGGAGAAACCGTTCGTTTCTATTAAACTCCCTCTCTAAGTTCGACCGCAGCACGTTAAGCACGGGGACAGGTTGTGACAGGCGTTGCTCCGTAATTGCTTGTCCCTATCCGCGATATCCAAACAACGATTTTGTCCCGCGTATATATATGTATACACAGGGTTGAAATTGGCGATCACGCGAACGAAAGAACGAAGTATCGAGATCGAGGTACCGTTAAGCGTTCGTTCGTTCGTTCGTTCGTTCGTTCGTTCGTTCGAAGTGTCATTCACGGAGTTGGAATTTGGTTTCGCGCGAGATGGAGAGAATTAGCCGATACGGCGAGTCCGGATACGGCGGTGGCCAAATTACTCGCGGAGACGATCGTCTCTCCGTTTCGATTCGTGAGGGTATCCGGATAATCTGTCAGGACCGCAGAATCCGGCTGGCCCTGGGAACGGACCGGATGAAACGAGGCTCATCGTCCAGAACGGAACGATCCTCGTTTTTGCGGCCCGCGTAATGTCGCCGCCTCTCGTAGACGAAGCGTGGATTGGTTCCGTTCGAAGCGTCTACGAACGCGACAACAACTCTTTCTCTCCGTTTCCACTCGGATACGTCCGAACGGTTTTTCGACCGTTTTTTTAACGGACGTGTAAAAAAAGAAAAACCGATTCGTCTATCGATCGAAAGTATCACGTTTCTCGCGCGTGACACGATCGTCCACGATCGTTTCCATCCGTAGTCGGCGAATGTTCCTCCTGAGAAAATATGTTATCGAGCATCCCGGAAGCCGTTGGTCGGCGCACGCGTTATCTGTTTCAGGTGCATTGAGCGCGTCTCTCGACACTGGCGATACCGACGCAACCGGGTCGAAAGAAAGGGAGCGGCTAATGCGTTATCAGTGCGAGTGGCCCGTTCGCTCGATAGCAAGATTCCACAACTCGACTTACTAATGTACTCCCCTCCTTTCTTCGCAACATTTGAAATTCCGACGACGGGATAAACGCGACGCGTAAATCGAGTTGGGGGCAAACGATATTAAAACAATTATTCCGTTTCCTCGTTGGTGCGGAGACGATCGAGAGTGGCTAGAAAGAATACGGCGAGAAGAGGAGGTCTGTCTGCGGTTCGATCGAACGAAACGGATGGATGGGCCCTTTCCAGCTGTGCTGGAACGTAGATGGCGGTGACGAGCCGTTTACACGAATCCTCGATTACGATCTCGCCGTACGTGATACGCGCGTGACTATCCGGAACAGGGAGGTCAGCGTCCCAAGGGACGACGTCGGTCCGTTTAGTCGAGTGTTACAATTGCTGACACCCGCAATTAGGGAAGGATAGATCGTTAAACGGACAACACGACGTGCGATATCTCGCATATCGAGTTTTCGATTTCGAGCAACGACGTCCGTTCGTAATATCGTAATTTGTAATCGCGTTACGTCACGACAATAAGGAAGCGGGAATGAAAAGCGGGGATAAAGAACAGGATATTAAGATTTCACGGAAACAAGGCACGCACGCTTCAACTCGGCTACCCCACGTACGAAATTTCGTGCAACCGGGACGATATCGTTATCGCGAACGGACACGTTTCTCCGTGGATTATGGATTATTTAAAGATCGCCGCGCAATCGTCACGCGAGCTCGCCGAGTGAAAGTAATTCGTAGGAGAGGAACGGCGTCGTTCGTCGTGCTTCCTCTCTCTCTCTCTCTCTCTCTCTGTTTACATAGCGGCCACAGGGCACGTGCATGCACGCCACTGCAATTCACCCTCGACCCCCCTCACCCGCGGGGACGTTCTCGAGCATTTCGGCCGGGGTGATAATTGCCGCCCCGCAGTGTGCGTGCGACACATATGCTCCCATGTTGCTCAGGTATGCGCCACGCGATCCCGTCCACGCGTACGTGCGCCACGCGTCAAACCCCTATCGCGCCCCTTTCCATCGTCGAAATTCGAATATCGAGACGTCTTGCCGTCGCCGTTTGACCTCTCGATCGTTACGCGCCCTCCATACCCATTTCGAGGCCCTCCTCCTATTCGTTTCCTCGGTATTGGATCGATCTTACGGATATCGATCCTAAGGAGTTTTTATCAATTTATTTTTAAGCACGCGCCGTGAATTGAATCGATCATCGTACCCCGTTTCACGTACACCACGCGCGTGTGTGTGTGTGTGTGTGTGTGTATATAATAAGATCGGCGTTGGAATTGGACAACCAGAGATGATCGGTGGCGCTCGATCGAGCGAAATCGGTGTACCAACATTTATTTCGCGTGTTTGAAAGGAGGACGTGGTGGTGGGGGAGAAGGAGGAGAGGAGGAAGGAAGGAAGGAAGGAAGGGAAGATAGTGTAACAATACGGCATATGGCGCGTGCTCGTCCAGAATGCAACACGCGATGCAGTTCAGCTGCCTACCGGCATCATCGTTCGGTTCTTGCACGGAACCTGCTTCATTCTCTCCCACCTTTATTCCTACTTCTCCTTTCCATCGCATTTGGGAATTTCTCCATCCGATTTCCGCGATACACAAACAATATATATATGTTTAAAACGTGGGAAAAGTGGGAAAAAGAGGTAAACGCTCAGCGCGCAGGAACCGTGTTTCGCAAGATTTCTCGCGGGGCAAAGTTGCGAGGCGCGGCGTGGCGAGCGGTCGGGGATCCCGGGGCGAGAAATTCGAAGGATCTCGAGCACGTTGCGTGCTCCCTCTCGCGACGCCACCACGAGATATTAAGAGCTACCTACGTGTTCGTTACGTACGTACGTTATCCATCGCCTCCACGGCCCACCCATGCTTGATGGCGAGACGGAAAGAATTACCCCCGAGGGCAGCGAGCCCCGAAACCAGCCTCCTTCGTTTCCCCCTTCCCTTGCCCCTTCCCCTCTCGCGCCTGCTCTTTGTCAACTTTCCGTCTTCTCGCCCGAGGACTCTACCTCGCCTTCGATTTCGAGATCCTCGCGATCCTCCTCCGATCCCCTCGAACAAGGATCTCTCGAAAAAGGAAACGAAAAAGGAGGATCTGCGTGGAAACGCGCGATTAGCATTCGGAATGGATTTCGCGATACGTGGCCGGTGAAAGAGGGAGGGAGGGAGTCGTAGTAGGAGTCGTGCAAATGCGCGGTCCCTCTCTAGCGGGGAGGGGAGGGCGAGGAGAGTAAAAAGGAGGACGAGGAAGAGAGAGAGTGAGAGAGAGGGAGGGAGGGCCGGCGGTGTAATGGTGTTGGCCTCTGCATCGAGCACGGTGGCTGGTCGCACCTGTCGCGATCACGGTGGTCTCGTCCAACCGAGAAAGAGACGCCCCCACGGCTCAAACGGGTCCCGAACGAGTTCGGTTCTGTTCGAAATTCCTTCCAATTTCGCCCGTCCCGGCGACTCGACGTCTTGCACTCGACCCGTTTTCTCCGTTCCTTCTAAGGTTCTAAGGTTCCGAGCTTCTCCAACGAACGAGCGAGAGGAGGAACTTTATTTTTACAGAGCGGAGGAGCGTAATTCGTCGACCGAACGAGATTAGGCTGGAGGGGGAAGAAAAAAAAGTCCTTCTCCGACAAGACTTGGTTTTTTCTTTCTTCCTTCCTTCCTTCGTTTCCGGGGAAATGACGCGAATTTCGAGAAGTTGCGGCAACGATTATAATCCACGCGCATGGGATTATGCGATTAATCGTAACGTTGTTAACGTTAAACTCGATCGAAGCTGTGGTCGGTCGACGGTAAACGTAACGCGACATCGCTTCGTGTAATTCGGCCGGGAATTCGGAACGAAGAAGAAGAAGAAGAAGAAGAAATCGGCGCGAGAGAGAAGTTTAATGAAGTTCGCTCCGTGCGTATCGTCCCGTTCCAAAGTTTTTCAACGAAACGAGAACCGGAGCCTCGATGAGGATCGAGTCGTTGCGCCGAGTGGCTGAATTTTCGACACCCGATTCGGCTTAACAGTTTTTCAAGTCATTACGAACCATTTAGACGCGCGCCGCTTCCCCTTTTTACCACGGCTAACGAAGACATTATAAGCGACCGTTTCTCTCTCTCTCTCTCTCTCTCTCTCTCTCCTCTTTGTCCCACCCCCTCTTCTACTTTCCGTCCCTCTTTTTCTCATTCGCCCCTCTTTTCATTCGTCTCCTCCTTTCACCTTCCATCTCGTTCTTCTCCTCTCCTCTCGGCCATTGCGAGGAATAAAGTTGATATAACTCGTTCCTTCTCGCCGAGGAGAAGAAGGAATGAATCCGCATCGCGGAGCCGGATGACGAAAGTCGAAATCGACCCGCGCACGATCGTTGCCCGATAAAGTGCGCGCCGCGGTTCGTTTGCGCCGCGGAACAAACTCGATCGAAACGTTTGCACGGCTCGCGTGGTAACGCGCCACGATACCATCTCTCGTGGTCGCGCGCCAGAGATCGGGACAAGAGACACCGGCTCGGTCTCTTGTCGCCTCCCTTTGACTCACCGCGTCTTGGCCGCAATTAAAAAGGAGGATTAAATACGAGGATCTCGGGTAGGATCGATCGTTTATCAATTTTCGTTTCCTCGATTCCGTTCCGATAAGGATAAAAGTCTACCGCGCTAAACCGGGGAAAAGCGAACAGGACAAAAGCCCCCTCCTTTCTTTCTTTCTTTCTTTCTTTCTTTCTTTTTCCCTCGTTCGAGCTCGGAACGACATCGCCGCGGAATCGATCGTGCGGATCGATCGACGACAATGCAAACCGTACCGTTTATATATGTGTGTACATATATATGTATGTGTGTGTGTTGCATAACGGTACACGTCAGACTACTACAACACGCGTACCGTGAACGAAAACGAACGGGACGAGCGCGCGCGACGCGTTGCGCACCGAGTTTCAACGAAGGCAGCACAAAAGGACGCGATCGCACGTCATACTTAACGAGGGCCCCTCCCTCCCTCCCTCCCTCCTTTCTTGCTCCCTTTTCCTCCTCCTCCCCTGCCCCCCCCCTCTTTCTCCTCCTCGCCTCATTCTTTCCCCCGTCAGCTCGTAGGTTCGAATCTCTGTTTATCTTTATCTCTTTTGGTTTGGTTTGTCGGCTCGCGGCTCGGCACCGTGATTACAGGGTACCCGCCACTCACCTCGGTAACTCTGGTGGTCCTCTCTCCTCGTACTAGCAGAGGGAGGGACGATGCGCAGCAGCATCCTCGGCGGGAGCTGAGGAGGACCACCACTACCAACTACCTCTCCGTCCCCTTCTCTTTCACCTCTCTGTCCTCTTCGCTCAATCCATTTCTTCGCCATCTTTTTCGACGTTACTTTTCCATCTTCGTCGCGTGTACACACTTGGCTCCTCGGCTTTTATTATCCTCGTTCTCCTCTCCCTGCGCTGCTACCTTTTTCTCCTTCCTTCCTTCCTTCCTTCCTTCCTTCCTTTCTCTTCTCCTCTACTCGCGACTAACTACCTGTGTCTTATTAGCGATACAGTCGGGGCCAAAAAGGTGGTGTTGCTCGCGCCGAGGTGATGTGTTAATCGGTAATGTGTGTTCGAGCGCAACGACACTTTTCCTTCCTTCCCGTCGCATCGCGCTTCTCTCTCCTTCGCCTCTCCGATCCGTTTGCCGATTCACTGGGTCGCAACCGAGTTCGAAATCGACCGTGCGCGAATCGAATCTTTCCGTTCGAACGTCGGCCTCGTGTCGTTAAGACAGTTACTTATTACTTCGATATATATATATGTATATATATTTACAATCGACCAATCGTCCGATCGATCGAATAAGTCGCGCTAAAAATCATTAACGGAGAGGGATGGATCAAACCGTTTTTCTGTTTCGCAACCTCCAATTACCGTGAGATTAAAAACTTCCCCTCGAAATCCCCGCGTTATTTGAAAGGACATGTAGCTAATGACACGGTTTCGATGACGAAACGTTTCGCCAAATTGGACGAAAATCTATCTACGCGAAAGTCGAATCCTTCGCCCTTAACACCGATCTCGATCTTTAAAGCGACGCTCGGGAGTAAGTAACTCGAATCTCTCCCGATCTCGATTGCAACTCGATCGTCCGATTACCTCTCACCGCTCGATCGGTGGGAGATCGACTCGGAATCGACGAGTGGGGGAGGAGGAGGGGGTGGGAAGAAAAGATAGATCTCTTTCCTCTAACGATCTCTAGCGACTGGCATTGTTCTCGCTCGTCGTTAAAAAAAAAAAAAAAAGAAAAGAAAAGAAAGAATGCTGGAGGAAACGGATAAAAGTGGAAGAAGAAAGGAGGAGAAGGGCCGAAGAACGGACAAAGTTTCGTCGAGTGTGGAGAAGCACGAGCCGAAACGAGGCGGCATCGCCCCGTAACGAGGAGCCAGCCATTTTCCACCTGTGGCTAAGGGAGAGAGAGGCTGTATCCCGATTTTCCATCCCCCTCCCTCAACGCGCGGCCATCCCATTACGAGTGCACGCGACGATGCGTTCGCGGACTCTAACGAGCCGTGAGAGAAAACTGTGGCGCGCCGTCTCTAATCTAAAGTGAATTTCGCCGCGACGCGGTCGATTTATTTTCCACGACGATTTTACGACCACCGACCGACCTCTCTCGCCCCGACGTCACCGAGGGGGCGGTTTCGCTTAGCGCGCGAAACGTCGAGCGCAATAACGGAATAACGCTTTTCGACTCCAATTCGCTTTTAATTATCGGGCCGGGCTGCGATTATCGAGTTGAAGGAAACAACGGACGGCTGCCTCACTTTTCCTCGCTTCGTTTAACCGCGTTTGTTTGTACGCGTTTTATTGCGCGACCCTCGTTTCGTTTATCAATTGCCGTTTTTCCATCGTTTCGCCGTTGCCTAGTCGATACCGATACCGGAATCGGAGGAACGAGGTAATTAAGTCGATTCGATTAGAACAATTCCTCGGCTCGGAACCCCTTTCTTCGAGCCTATATAAATAAAAAGTAACGACATCGCGAATAACGAACTGGTTCCTCGAGATATACACTTTTCTTCGTCTCGATTTTCGACTCCTCCGTTTCTCGACGAGATTTCGTACGCGTTTATATACTCGTTCGAATCGAGCGGAGAAAATCGCACGAGGCGCCGCATTTATTTTCCACGGGTTGTCGAGATAAATTGCGTGCGGCAACCCGAATTGATACTCGCCAAACGGATGCACCCGATTCCCCTGCGTGAAATCAGATAGCCCTTTACCGGCTATTCCTCCCTTTCTCCCTTTCTCGTCCCAACGCGGCCGAGATTCGGAAGCCTGACAATTCGCCGTCTTTATCCCAAGTCAACGATCCATCAGCAAGAGAGAGAGAGAGAGAGAGAGAGAGAGAGAGAGACGTCTCCATCGAGGCGACAACCTTTCTTTCGACGTCGCTTGGATCGATCGGAGGATTCACGAGGATCGCGTGTCACCAGAATTCTCAAACAGGACTCCCGCTCGACCTTCGCTCCCAATCGTCCCACGAGTTGCGAGTTTATCAGACGGAAGAGGCCGTAGAGTCACGGTAGCCGACGGTAGTCGTACAATTCTCTCCTCGCCGAGCTCTTATCGCCGACCAACCGCGGTGGCAGGCTGAGCTAGCGCCCATCCGTCCCGGAATCGCAGAGAACGCTTTACTTACTCGACGCCCCGTCCAATCGCCGCACGGTTGGGACCGTGTTGCCGTGTTTTCCTCGAAACGTAGGCGGAAAAGTAGGAGGAGGCTGGCTCCTCCGAGTTTCCCGACCGATTAGACGGAGGTTAGACGGCGGCGCTCGAGTTGCACGGCGAGCGTTTAATTAACGGAATTAAAGAAAAAGTTTGGCGCGCGCTGCAGGAGCGAGTAGCGCATTACGCGTGGCCGAGGCGACAAATGGCGTTCATACGTCGTGGTCGTCGGTCGGATAAAAAACCTGTGCACCGAGTTAACGATGCACCGGGAGGACTTCATTATCGTAGGATTCTCCCTAGCCGAGGCCCTCACGCCACCCGGCCGCGTCATTTAACGACCGTGCACCGTTATTTATCGCGCCGCTTTGCGTGCGAATAACCGTTAATCGATACCGCTTTTTCCTTCTTTTTTCTTTTTTTTTTTTTTTTTTTCGACACCCTCCTCGACCACGGCCGCGTGGAAATGATTTTCGTCGGGAAAAATTTCGTCTCGTCTCCTTCGTCTCCGGATTCCTTTTCGCGGAAGGGTCCCCGAATTCCCGGCCGAATGTTTCCCCCGTCTAGACGATTGTGTCGCGCGCGCGTAAATAAGAATACAGAAAATTCGTGGAGGGAGGGGGCGGGGGCGGGGGAGGAGAGGAGAGGAGGAGACGGGAGCGGACTATTTCGGAACAGGAGGGAGGGAGGGACATTCTTGGACGCGTTCGGGGGTGGGGGGAGTGACAATTCCGATAACAAATACGCGGGATTTACGAATTATGGGTTGGTTGGACCGGTCCTGAAAGCGGCGCGCTTCAGAGACGAGGATTTCGCGCATAAATTCGCCCGCTCGAATACTTTCGTATCGAGGGCGCGTCGCGACGGATCGAGGCCCGGCCCGAGCCGACCCGGCCAAGCGCGGCGCGGTGCGTGGAGGGTCGTCGTGCGTGTGTGCGCGAGGAAGTGGGAAAGGGAAACGTGAAAGGGAAGCGAGCGGGAGTCGCGGAACGTGTAAATTCCTGTGTGGTCGTTTCCTACCTTGGCCGTGCCACCTCCCCCCCTTCCCCCAACGTGACCAACGGGTCCTCCTCTCTGTCCCTTTTCCTCCTCCTCCTCCTCCTCCTCCCTTTCGCTCTCCCGCAACGGCCGCACAGTCTCTCCACCGGGCGCGCAGCCCGATTTAAATATCAAAGGCGGCTTAAATCTGACCTATACCACGCTGAATCATGTTACCTCTATAGGCTTATAAGGGATTTACCAGTGCGCTATTTCGAGGGTACTCCTCTCTTGGCACCGGTGTCGACCGGAGGCGCTAACATCCTTCGGGACAAAAGGCGGCCCCCAACGCGATCCCAACGCGAGGATCGGGGGGAAGGAGGGAAAATACGCACCCGTCCTTGGAGCGTCCCTCCCTCGGTGGGAAAGTGGCCGATCGTCTGCGCGTCGCGGACGACTCGCCACGCAACCGCGGACGACGACTCTCGTTTCAGCCGGAGAGAGAGAGAGGGGGGGGTGGAATAAAATCCTGCTCCCCGCCAAGAGCGAGCCCCCGTCTCTGTAATCATCGTTACGCTTCATTTACACGCGCCTCCCCGCGTGGAACGCGATCCAACCGATTGCCCATCGATCGTATGCCCCTTTGTCGTTCCATCCACGCTCGAAATTGCCTTCTTCGAAACGATCGACGTGACCACGATTAATCGAAGCCGAAACGAAAACAGGGGGCTGCACGCAACGCAACTTCGAAGTGGCCGTGCCCTTTCAAAACATTTCGCTCGTCGCTCGTCGAGAATCCGACGATGATAAGGGGACGAGAACGATTTCCTCCTCTCGGTTCGAAAAAAATTACCGATGATTTCTTTTTCTTCTTGTGTTTCGCTCTTTCCTTTTCCTCCCCTCCCTCCCTTCCTCGAGTTCTCGCGAGCACCTGTTCAATCGTACACCTCCGCTCGTCTTTCGTCGTCTTCTCGTCTCTCTCTGTAACCACTACGTAAGGGGAAATCGCGTTTCCTCGAGGCGCAGACAAATTTGCTTCGCCACCGTCCTACTCCACCGAATGCTGGAACTTCCATCGACGATTCTCCGCTCCGCTCCGTAGTAATTCGATTAAGGTGGTTGTCGTCGTGGTCGTGGTCGTCGTCGGACAACGACGCTTTGACGCTCGGCCGATTAAAGGTGGCCGATTCGAGGAAGAGAAAGTGTTCTTCGTGGCGCGACAGAGAGAGAGAGAGAGAGAGAGAGAGAGAGAGAGAGAGAAAAGAAGAAGGAAGATTCGTTTAAACGAATCGACGACGTTGACGGGAGGGGAGGGAACGAAAACGAGGATAAGAAGGATGGTGCGTTGCGAGTGTTGTGTCGTTTCGGGCCCTATATATCCAGCCTATATTTTCTCCCCGTACTGTACCTTATTTGCCGATAATCACGAACGGAGATCGGTCCCGGGTAGACAGGGTGATGGCTATTTTAGTGGGTGGAAAATTATACGGCGGCTTCCACAGGCTCTAAAATGGGCAGCTCTTCGGTTACGAACCATAATAATCATTTCGTCGGATGAGGAAGGAGCGGTGCGCCAAGCGGTGGAAGAAGGGGAACGCGAAGGGAAAGAGCGGAAGGGGGAGGGAGAGGGGGGGGAAGGGAGAGGGAGAAGCCTTCCCCGGGTTACAGGCTCGCGCGTATACACCGAGTCGGAGAGAGTCGGTTCCAAGCGTGCCGATGTGGTAGTCAACATATTTACCGGCTCGTTAACGTCTCGTAGAGGACGACGTTCCCCCTTCGGGATATCTCGACGTCTCATTCTTCCTCCCTTCCTCCACCAGGCCCCTAATACGCACCCCCAATTTAGTCGCTAACGTGACTAGAAGTAAGTCGTTTAACGGGCCGCTGTCGGGGGAAGGAAGGGCGGAGGCGGGGGGAGGGGAGGGGTGGTCGTTCGTTGGGTAATTAATTTTGCTCTCTTTTTCGTGGCGCGCATAGAAAGTGGCAGTGGCGGCGACGGTCGGCCAAGCCCCTCTCTCTCTCTCTCTCTCTCTCCCTCCCTCCCTCTCTTTCCCTCCTCGTCGAAACGAGCTCGTGATCGCCGCGCGACGTAGCAAAAATTCCTTCCCTAATTGAGATCTCGCGGTGGCCAAGCGCCGGAGCTGATTACGACATTCCAGAGAGACTGTTCACTGCCGCGCGTGAACCGCGCTGATTGCCGCGCCGCAAAAGAAAACGGGGGGGGGGGGGGGAGGATCGAAGCGTGGCTAGAAAAAGGGCTCGGACGACGAGAGAGAGAGAGAGAGGGGCGACTAAATAAATTCGTTCCGCGCGCCTCTTTCCTCCTCGTCTGCCCGTCATAAGTGCGCATAAATAATGGGCGCGCGAGTGGAAAACGAAGGCGAGAGAATGGGGGGAACGAGCAACTCGGGGGTAACGCGAGTCGTTGACGCGGAGCGATCGAAAAATTTACGATCGTGATTGTTGGAAGATGTTGTCGGACGGCGGTGTCGCGATTACGCTTCCTCCCACGGGAGAACAACCGTGAGAACTATTACTATTTCTTCCTCCTCCTCCTCCTCCTCCTCCTCCTCCTCCTCTTCTTCTTCTTCTTCTTCTTCTTCTTCTTCTTTTTCTTTATCGCCATCGTATCGTTTCGCTCCACCATGGTGAATACCTCGGTGAATTTTCTTCGATAAAATTCTGATTATATATTCGACGAGAAACTTCCCTTTCTGGGAATACAAATGGATATGTATATACACATATACATACATACATATATATATATATATATATATATATATGTATACACAGTTGGACATTAGGGACGAAATTTACGAAGGAATTAGCGTAGAGAGGGCAAGATGGTCGGATCGCTCTGTCCCCTTAACGAGCCAACACTTTTCCAACTTGCTACGGTTAACCCAGAAGACCCTCCGCGGGTCCCGGGCCCACGCTGATTTTTTCTCTTTTGCTCGTTTTTGATTGGCAGCGGGAAGGGAGAGGGAAGGGAGACCTATATATAAAGGGCCGCCGAAAAATAAGACCGAGCAACCCCTTCCCATCCTCCTCTCCTCTTATCCTCTCCTCGCTCTCCCTCTCTCTCTCTCTCTCTCTCTCTCTCTCTCTTCCCCTTCATCCACCTCTACCCATCTCCTCTCTCAGTTTTCTCCCTTTCTCTTTTATTTTTCTCCCTACCTCCTCCGCTTTGATTTCGGTAGGTAGGTAGGTAGAGAGGGGCCGCGAGAGGGAGCGGCGGCGAGAGGGAGGGGAGGGCCCCCGAAACCGGGCAGTGTGTAATTTTGCGCCGGCTTAGGAAAACACGGCGGCCACCCGCGCGTTTCGCGAGCGGCGGAGATTTAAAAATAAAAGGCCTCCTCCGTGGGTGGGGTCCAGGGAGAGCCGGGGGAGGGGGTCAGGAGAGGAGGAGGGCCAGGCCGATCGCAGCGGCCACCTTGTTCTCCGTTCGGGCGTCTCTTTGTCTCTCCGAGGCGAGAAGAGAGCCACTTTGTATTCCCCGAGAGCTTACGCGTGCTACGCTCGCCGGAAACTTCCATCGATCCCGTGCCCCGCTTCCGACTCCCTTCCATTTCTCCATTTTTTTCCCTCTTCCACGTTTCCGAATATCACCGATTGCGTGAATTCGCCACCCTCTTTTTTTCGCCCTGTGTATAAATAAATTTTCGGACGGATCGAGGCCGGCGATTTTGTCGAGTCGAAAATAATTTCGATCAAATACCTTTGTCATCCAGACACAGATATCCGATGGACAGCTCGAGTTAGGGGATTATGTATTTTGCTTGGAAGATTTCGTACTTCGCGGGCATGTATATGCAATATCGAGGCGTGTACGCGCCTCGATAAAGGTGTGCGCCGAGACATTTCTCGCGACGAGGCTCTCGAACGCTTCTCCAAGCATAATCACTTTCTTTCGTCTCGTCGAGCCGAGAGAGAGAAAGGAGCCCGAGGTATTCGCGGAGATTCTTGCACGCCTTCCTTCGCGTCCTTCCTTGTCGAGTTCGCGTATGAAAAAGTTATGGCGCGCGATCCTCACCAAGATCCAAAAACACACGAAACGCACCGTTCGTTATCCTTCGACTTTCGCTCTAGGCGCGGAAAACGATCCCGATCGACGCCTCTTAAACGCCGAAAACACGAGTCCCACGCTTCTCTCCTCGTCACCCTGACTCGCAACTTCTCGACTCTCACGGAGGAGAGCAAGGTTCCGCTGGGAACCGAAGTAACCTAATTTACAGAAGAATTTTTCGTATCTTCTGCTCTCTCTCTCTCTCTCTCTCTCTCGTTTCGTTCAACGTCGTATATAACAGGCGCGTATCTCGTCATCGATTCGTCTCGTCACCGAGCTCGATATAACACATAATTTCAACGGCTTAATTTCGAAAGCGAAGTCGGGCGGAGAAAGGCGAACGAAATTTTTCGTCGCGCGAATCCCAGCCCTCCGTGGATGTGTGTTTACTCTGCGCCGTCACTTCGTGCTCGTCCTTTATTACCTCTTTTTTCTCCTTTTCTTTTTCTTTTTTTTTTTTTTTTTTTCCTCGCGTTCTCTTGGCCCAGGTAACCAGATACATCGGCGGCGGCACGCCGTTCCCCGGCCAAAAGGGACCCCCACGGCGCCGATGGCGCGGTGGGTCCGTATATACGTGCTCTCTCTCTCTCTCCTCCGCACGATAGAGACCTCGTTCTTTTCGCTCGTCTTATTTCTTCCACCGCCGCCGATCGATATTCTCTCGCCTGTCCTCTCTCTCTCTCTCTCTCTCTCTTTTCGCGTCCACTGCCTCGGCCTTACGCGTGCATTTAGAGCACCGATTGCACGCAACGCGTGCACCGTTTCAACGCCCTCTACGCGCTTCCGAATCCGTGCCCCCCCTCCCCCCTCCTCCACCGGGTCCCTCGTGTTCCCCCTCCCCTCTCCTCCTACCCCCTCCCCGCCCCCTCCACCCAACGAGCTTGCGAAACGAGCAAAGATCGCGATCGCGTTTGGACGAAGAGGAACGAAACGAGCGGGAAATACGAATTCGCCCGCCGCGCACACCTTTTCTCCCTGCTTCTCAACTTCGTAATTTCTCGCCCGAGGCGTCCGAGTTATTAACACGGGCTTAAATGTTGCCTCGCGCCGGGGAAACATTAACAATGATTGTACGCCGCGAAGCGAATAATACGAACGGTCGAACAAACGGTGCCGGGCTGTAATGACGAGCCCTTTCCTTTCTCCCCCCCGCCCCCTCCTCATCCACGTTGCTCCGATAAAGTAACATTCGACAATTGCACCCCGGTTGCTGATTCCCTAATGCTAATTGAAATTTCACGTTGGAATTCCAAGATCTTGAAACGATTTCGCGATTCTCGAATTCTTGAATCTTCATCATTCTCAAAGGCGTTCCGTCCGTTTTTCGAATCGACAACGACGAGGGACGGCGAGTCCCTCCATCGACGACTCGACGACGAATGGAACGAATGGAAAATCTACACCCGTGTCTCTTTGAATATTATCTTGGAATAATATGGGATTGTATCGCGGAGGTGGGGAGGGGGAGGGAGGATTAAGGGAGGTCGTAATTCACGATCCTCCGGATGATTTCTACGGGTCATAAACGAGTGCAGCCAGCCACGCTATGAATATTCCATTGTGCACGACCGGCGCGCCACCAGTTTGTCGTAGTAAAGCCTCGTTTGCGCGCGTAATTCCATCGCGACCCTTACCAGCCTCGCCCCCTTTCCTTCCTTTCCGTCCCGCCCAGCCCGTTGCTTAGTTTCTTTGCGCGAATAATATTTGCATGAATCTACATAAGCACGATCGAAGCACCACGATTTTACGCGTGGACGAACGTTTTCAAACGCGACTCCTTCGCCACTCGTCCACCTCCCTCGCGTGGATAACGCGGACGATATTGTCCGACGACACCGACGAGCTCGAAACGATTCGAAAGAAGTCGTGATTGCTGAGAAGGAGGAAGAGGAGGAGGAGGAAGAAGGGGGGAATCAAAGGGGAAAAACGTCGGACGTACGCGTGGGAAGGAGGGGGGGGGCGGGAAGAGAGAGTATAAACCAGTTTGTAGTATATATATATATGTATAAGAGGCAAATTCGTAAAAGCGTAATCTTACGGTGGCCCGGGGGCCGTTTCTCGGGGCCGGGGTCACGTTGTGATAACATCTTTATCCTTTCTCGTATAAATTTTACGGGGGAACGCCGCTTTAACCGAAATACAGCCGTAACCGACCGCACGAATTATAAGGATCGTTTCGCGGATTAAAGGGAGCCTGGCCGCGGCCGGCGATAAAATTGTGTTATTCCTTTCTCTCTTTCCGCCGTTACAGAAGAGGGGGTGGTCCAACGGGGATATCAAAGGGAAACGAATCCGGGGCGCCACTCTCTCTCTCCTTTCCTCCCTAATAATAATCGAGACGACAAACGACTTTTCAACCGGCCTTTTATAAGAGAAAACGACGTCTCGCAATCGAAAATTTCTCCATTAATCATTTTTCGGTGTTGCTTTATTTGATAAAAAAAAAAAAAAAAAAAAAAGGAAGAGCGATTCGATTTAATCGTTTATTCATCGTTTCGACGAGTTCTTCTCGCTCTCGAGTCAAGTAAAATGCGGTAACGGGAGAAGGGAAAATCGATTAAAAACTTCGATCGGATCGATGAAAAAAAAAAAAAAAAAAAAAGAAACGTGACGCGAGTCGTAACAATTTTCACGCTTTGTACGTCTTCGCATAAACGGGAGGATATTTGATAGCTTATGCGGACCGAGTGGCCGAGATATTAAATCTATGCAGTTCCAAAACTATCGGCAACCGCACCGGTGTTTCCCTTTAACTTTCGACATATTCCGGACACGCGTGGAATTTCAAGTTTGAGTCCAGGCAACCTCTAACGAAAGGGTTGCACCAAGATATTCCAATAATGCGAGCGTGGTTTCGCGTGGAGGACGCGTCTGGTCGCTTTTCTTTTCCCTCCTCCTCCTTCCGACCAGACCAAGATGACTTCCCTCCTACAGAGAAGGCAAAGAAAAGAGAGAGAGAGAGAGAGAGAGAGAGAGAGAGAGAGAGGAAAAATTCAACCGTTCACCCTTCTTCTTCTTCTTCTTCTTCTTCTTCTTCTTCTTGTTCGGGAAAAAGCCTGTTCGCAGAGCTTTCCCGCGCGACCGAACAGTGGCTATGTCAACGGAAAACCCGATTACACCATCCTTTCGTTCGTTGTCCTTCTTTTACCGCGGCAAACAAAACTATCCCCCCTCGACTTGTATCTCCAACCACGTTGCGACATCCCGCAAGGGGCAAACACTCAGCGTCCAAACCCAAGAGCGTTCCTCGCCTTAGAGACTCTTGCTCGAGTCTTTCCCGTCTCGTCGGATTTAACTCCGCGATAGCAATTCCTTCCTTCCTTCCTTCCTTCCTTCCTTGCTACTTTTTCCGCTACCTCGCCGTGGTATTTCTGCGCGCCGAATATTCCAGTTGGCGTCGAGCCACGCGCTAGCAAAGAACAACAGGCCTCGCCTTCCCAACGTTGGGAACAAAAACAAGGTGCGCACGGGTCCGGCTTCATTTCTTGCCACGTTACGCGTTAACCGCGCATTCCCCGCGCAATCTCGCACGGGGGAGAGAAAGAATTCCGCAAGTCGGATTGCGGGCAGCAGCCGCTGGAGACAAAGGTTGGAGACCTCGGCCTCTACCTTCGCTCAACATCCTCGACCCTTCATCGTTCCCCCTTTAATCCCTAAACCCCTTCGACCAAACCGTACCGTGTACGGTTACAAACGCGGTTTTAAACGGAGAGAAAGAGGTGTGTTGCGCGCTCGACGACCACCAGCTCCAACGAAGAAGATTTATCCCCTCCCTCGCGATTCCCCAAGGAAGATTTTTCTCACCCCTCTCTGTGACTTATCGAATTCACAGCTGATCTCCTCGACGATATCGATTCTCTGTTCCCCCCCCCCCCCTCCTCGCTGGCAGAGATTAACCGTGGCTCGTAACGCCCCGACGTATCCTCCTCCTCCTCCTCCTCCTGCTCGCGTTTAAAAATTCAAGGGAACGTGGCGCACTTCCGCGTCGGCGAAAAGAACCACCACCACCATCACCACTACCACCGTTCTTCCTCTCGTGGAAGAGAGAGAAGGACGGGGGAGAGAAGGAAGGTATGCGCGAATATAAAAATGAAATCGAAAGAGATTTGCTTTCTTGGCGGAGGGGTGAGACGGTGGTGGATTTCGCGCTGCAGCGGCGGACCTCGTTTCCGTTCTTGTCGTAAATCATTCATTTCCGTCGTTCACATCGTTTTCCATGACAAGCTGAATCCACCGGGGTGGGAGGGGGTGGAAAAATTACGTTAGAGACCTATTCTGGGATTCAGATTCTTCGAGCGAGCTGCGAGAATACCACCGCTTAGGTATTATCGTAGGAGGAACGTTGACTCGACCAGGAAACGTTGGTCTGCCTGCCGGCAAATCGTTGGAGAAATCGTGTTCCCTTCTCACCTCGTCTCCTGTGCCTCGTTTGTCCTATCACCGCGACACGCCCGATCACGTTTTTTCGATTCCAGTCCAGTATTCGGCCGGTATAGTATAATAATTTAATCGATGGAGGATACACACGTTTCCCTTCCTTTTCGATTTTTTTCCACGGCTCGTAGACAGACGCTTTCCTTATATTGGGATGGAAAGCCGCGGATGTAACAATAAAAGGAATAACTCACACAGATTTTGAAACGCCAATATTTGGATACGGATCATAGATACAGAAGATACGCTGTTCAATAATTCATGTCATTCGACTGAAAAGCTTAGCACGGTTCAGCGATATTCAACCTGCCGCGGATACATCCCCTCCCTTCTGTTCGCCGAGGATGGGCCGAGGGGAGGAAAGAAATGGGCGAAAGAAATACCCGTCCACTGTATCTCATACGTCGAAACCGACGTATTTAAAGAGTCAATAAGTGTCGACGAATTTTATCCTTTCGTATTCCAACTACGTAATTCCACTCGTGTAATCGGGAAGAAAGTCTAATTAGGAAGATGATTTAATTAAACTCTGCGCGAAGCTTCCCGTTCGACGCGTGTTCATCAACGCGTTCCTCAATTCGAAATTCTATCCTAATCGATTCTCTTTCGATCCATCGATCCACAGTTTATGATACGATACGAAACTTTTTTCCTTTTTTTTTTTTTTTTTTTTTTTTTTGGATCAAAGCGCGTTTCCGACGAAGATGAAACGAAACGTTTTCTAACGTTTTCCACGCGAGTTGCACAGCGCGACGATCGTAATTGCCGCGTGCCTGGTAATTTTTGCGCAAATTCGACTAATAGAGAGATTACAGAGAGATCGAGAGAGGGGAGGGGCTGTTCGCCGAGTTTCTCGCGTTTCACGCGTTTGTAACGGTGCGCTCTCAAACTTACTTCCAAAGTCTTGTTTTCGTTGCGCTAGTCGAATAGTCGCGAGAATTTAGTTGGCCTCTCTCTCTCTCTCTCTCTCTCTCTATGCTACACACTGCCTCCCCGACTTGTCAAGACAACTTGTCAAGGAACCGAAGAAAACGCGTAATTAATAGTTGGGGGTGGCGTGGCAGTGGTAATTAACTCGGGGCGAAGAAATGGAGACTTTGGAAGCGGATCGAACCTTCTTTCGTATCGCTGAAAAACAAAATTTACCATCTTTCTATACAATTAGCAAAAATCTTCGAAATTTTCCCAATTTTCCCCTATCGTTCCCTTAAAAAATTCCCGTAATTAATTCCCTTTTTCGACCCATTTTCCATCTCCCCGTAAAGAATCTTCCTCGTTCATTTTTCTCTTTTCTCCCGAACTTAATTTCATTTATCTTAAATGAAGCGGGAGCGCAAACATTTACGACGATCAATCGACGAATCGCAGAAATCGAACCCTCCCCCTCCCCCAAGCAGTTCCTTTCTTTCGAGAGGGTCCAAGTTGGACGCGTCTCGCGGGGTTGGATCGATGGCGGACATCGATCGCGGAACACCGAGCGAAGGGGTGAAGCGGCCGCTATTCCCGCCTAAAGTATTTACACAACGTCACTCAATTAACGCACAGTCAATAGGGACACGCGTCGTGTCCACGTCGTCGAAACAACGGTCCATTAATTCGCGCCCGTGGCCGGTGTTTAGTCGGTGACGAGGTAAATATCATTTCCCGGCCGGTAAAAGTACGCCTCTCCGCGCAATTCCGACGCGCATCGCTGCCTTCGATCGCGACATCCCCGCTGATTACGCGCCGCTGATACACGCTGTCAACCCCTCCCCCCGAATCGTCGCTTCTTTTCTCTCGCCCCAATCGAAACGCTCGAGAAGAAGGAAGCCGAAGTTGTTTCGGATCGTGATGTGAAATTTCGCCCAAATCTCGCACCGATCCGCCATTTTCCAAGTTGTAAACTTGGGAGCCGCGTTTAGCGGCCGCTCGTGTTTACGAGGAGGTTGGAACGAACCCATTCGCGGTTCCACGACCGATAAAAGTGATCGGTTGCGACTTCTCGTAAACGTAAATCGGCTGGTTGTTTCCAAGCATGTCCATTCCGCGCTTTCGATCGTTTTCGATTTTAGAGAGAGTTCGATTTTAGAGAGAGAGAGAGAGAGAGGAGAGAGAGGATTAAAGAACTAAGAGGAGGAATGGTCGCGTCGAATACGAACGGAGGCGTATAATTATGCGATCGTAATAAATTTCGGCGCGAACCGTGTTACGTAGAAATTTCGTGTCTTTCCTGGCCGGCCCGTGAAATCGCGATAAGCGGGTCGGCCGATCGAGAGCCGGCGGCCCGTGAGAATTAACGAGGTCCGAATACTTGGGCGGCGGACCGAACGGTATTCGCGATACCAGGGAATTCCGTGGCGAAGATCCGCCAATTAGATTTGTATCGATGCAGGTCAAGAATATCGAAAACGCTCGGCCCCTCGAGAAGATATTTCTGGGTTTGGGACAGGTAGTGGGAACGCCCCTGTCGGTATTCCCACACCCGATCCGGTGGCGGCCGCGCGTTATCGAGAGAATAAATTTCGCCTCGGCAACGATTATCCACCGATAACGTCCACGTATCTTGCCAATTATTCGATCGATTAATACGTAGTTGGCGGCTCGCTCTCCCCCTTCGCTCGGATGGACACCTCGTTCTTCTTTCTTTCTTTCTTTCTTTCTTTCTTTCTCTTCTCCTTTCTCGCACGAATCGAAAGAGAGAAAGTGACTGGGGGATCGAGCTAGAGCTATCTCGTAGCTAATTAAATCGTGGTATCGGGAGGAGAGGGTGACCAGTCTTGACGGCAGTTTAGTTCGCCGATAGCCACCAGTTCCACAGTGTCGAGGGACCACACGCGAGCCACCTTTCCCTCCTCTCCCTCCCCCTCCCTTCCCTTCGGTTGTGCTTTACTCCGTGGATGGATGCCCCAGGCATTTCGCAACCAATAATCCGACTCGAGAGCCGAGATAAGTCATTCGGTTGTAGCCCCGGCCGATTGGACGGAGCCAGGTATCTTATCGGGAGCGAAAGTGGCAACAATAAAAGGTGGGATATGTCGTTCGTTCGTGGAGAGTGGTTCTAGGTTCTGGACACGGCCAGCCATTTGCATTAATTCGCGCGGAATCGTCGACGTCTTCTCTTCGTCTTCTCCTCTCCTCCTCCCGACCGATCTTCTTAATTAGCATCAAAACGTGCCAGAAATTTCTCGCCCTCCGGAAATTCCAAGTAATTATGCCATTTCCGAGCAGACTATTCCGAGCAGATTCGTTCGTGCGAAACGAATCCGGTCGAAATTCCAAATTCAGAAATCGTAGGTGGGAAGATACTTGCCGAGTTTGAGGAGCGCCGTCGAAAGACACGTCGATTATCTCCCTCCTTCCCTCGAATGCGGGAGCGACGCTTATTGAAGAAAAGAAAAGAAAGAAAGAATGAAAGAAGCGCGTCAAGAGATATCAGGCGCGTGGCTGATACGCGTGCGTTTCGAGGAGGCCACCCTCGACAGCCTCGACTCCCCCTCCTCTCAGGATTCTTAGCTTCCTTGCTCTGGTCCGCCGGAGGCTCCTCTTAATCAGCGATCGCGCGGCCTGAGAAAAATAAATCGTCGCATTATTCAAGGGTCCCGGGTAATATGGATCGCGAGATGATGAAAAAGAAAGGAGGTAAAGAGGAGGGAAGAGGTAAGGAAGGACGAGGGGGAGGGAGAAGTTGGAGGAGCCGGCGCTAAGCATTTGCCTCGTAGCCGACGAGATAACTTTCTGTAATTCAACCGTACGGCGACGAATACTAATTCCCGCCATTAATCTCGTTGGGTCGCCTCGTACCAGGACCCTCTCGATCCCTCCTTTCTCTCTCTCCTCTTCGGCTTCGAAGCCGCCGGCATTTAAACCGCTGCGCGATCCACGTTGTCACGCGATCCTCGATTCTTTCCGAACAAGAAAATTCAAGGGCGAGGGAAAAAATCGTGGAAGAGAATTCTCTCCCGACTTGAGTGAAAAGGTTGTATTCGGTCGTTCAAACGTTGATTGATCCACAGCCCTCATCTACGTGGAGGTGAAGTTTTCTTATCCTCTTTCCCTTCTTCTTTCGCCTCCGTATAAGATATGTAGAGATCCGCGACGATTCGTCGAGAAACGATTTTAATCCGATCGATCGGACAATTAGACATTCGGGAAACGATAGATGAACGCGCGAAACGAATTTCTGAACGGCCCTTATCGTTGCGTAAACGACGATTTTTACCCGAATTCTCCGTCGTTTTTTCCATCCCCTCGAATCCTGGCGGAATTATCGGCGAGCGGATATGACATGTTATAACGGAATCAACGAGCGGCGAGGCATGATGAAATCCACCCACACCCGGCCGAGCCCCGATACACGGACGTTTTTCATTTCATCGAGTTCATTTAACCGCTTGTTAATACCGACCCTTTGCCCCGTCATCCCCGTATTGACGGTAACGCCGGTTGTTCAAGCTGAAAAGAAGAAAGAAAGAAAGAAAGAAAGGAAAAAAAATTAATGAAAAGAAAAAAAGGAGGGGAATCGATAACGCGAACCCCCATTAAAAAACTGTCAGGATCTGTTTCCTATCCTGGTCGGGGTTATACAACGGATTAGATCCCAACGCGAGAATTCGACGAGTCTCGAACTATGAAACGCGAGCCACGCAACGGAATTCTCGTCCTTCGAACAAGTGTCCGTCCCTCCCCCCCTCCAATTTCCCTCTCGTCATCATTAAATACAGCTCAGCGGCGGCTTGGTGTAGCAAGTTGGCGGCTCATTAATAAACCACTGATGATCCTTACGAACGAGCTTACCTACAAATTACAACCCGTTAAACCGAATAATTCGAAGGAAGAGCGTTTCGTTCCGACACCGGTCGAACGACGCCTCCTATTACGATTCTTGGCGGGATCCTCTATGCCAGAAATACACATTCCTGCGCATAGATAGATAGATAGATCGGCACAGAGTGTTGTCCCTCCGTGTCGCTCGTAATCCGGCACAGTCGTACGGGTTTATAGCCCATAGTCTCGGATTCGCTGACTAAATCGTCGGCCGCGAAATACGACGACGTTGCGGCCGCGCCGCGCTCGATTGGCACGATTCCATCGCGTCTATCGCTCGCTCGCGCGTATTAATTCCTTTTTTCCCGCGCCGCGATCCATGCCACTTCGGTTCGCGAGGATCCTCCCCAAACTTTCCCCAAAGCGTTGACGAAAATTTATCGAAAATTTCGACCCCTTGATTTTTCGCAATCGATTTTTTAAAGGAATAAGAAATAGGGGGGGGGGATGTCGTTGGCGAATTCGTGAATTTCACGACGATTCGTCCGATGATTGGAAATTAAACGTGGTGTGGTTGATCACGTTCGAAACGAGTCTCTGTTTCTCCGGAGTTGGTGGATTAATCGTTGGAAAAAAAAGATGAAAATATTAATAATCAAATATTTCGTATTCCTCGAAGATGATTTTCATTGTTTTTCGCATCGAGGGATCGAACGCCAAACTTGGTCCAAACTTCTTTTCAAGTAATTGAATCTATATCGCGGAGACGATGCTGCGTTTCGTCTCATCTGCGATCGATGGAATTTTATTACTTTGTATTTACCGCGATCGCTGCATCGCTTTCGTCCTATTTTCACTTTTCCGATCAATTTTTTTTTTTTTTTAATCACGCGCAACAAGTTCTCTCCGATTATTCGAAAGGATATTCTTTTTTTGGATCTCGAAAGGATCCAAAAATAAATAAAATACGATTTCCATATTGTTAGATCGCATCTTCGTCAAGATGAACCAATTATCGAATCTTTTATTAATAAATCACCTATTCTCTCTTTCTTGAGCAATGCAGTAATAAGTTTCGTCTTTCTTTTTTCTTTCTTTCTTTCTTTCTTTCGGAACAACCAAGGATCTTTTCCAGCCTCGCCGGCGGCAGATGAAAAGAATTACGCGGAAGGAGGATAAAAATGTGGCGCGGTACTGGAGCAGTTCGGCAGCTCCATACATTAAATCATCATAAATTTGCATCCGGGATTGGGGTAACGACCAGCACCAGGAGATGCAACCATTTCGAGCGCGTCACAGAAGCACGCTCGTCCCTGCGGCTTGTCCTTTCCACCCTATTCCTGCGAGCCTCGCCTTTTTCGTTCCGATTTCCCCATGGTTTGCCGAATTTCGCGTTCATCCAAAAGACACAAATGGAACACGAATCCACCTATTAATTAACGAAACAGGAGAGTTCTTCTCGTTAATCGAAGAAAAATAGACGCGTTTCGAGCTTTCCTTTTCCCCTCCCCCCCTTTTTCTTTTAATCCTTGAACGTACGCCCAACAATATTCGAAAGTATCGTTGCGAACGAGAGATCGGAAAACAAATTCGATTCGACGTACGAGAACTTTGCCCGACTTGCGAATTGGATAAATTTGAAAAGACAAAAACTCGAGAGCGCAAAACGTCCCCTCCTCCCCCTCCCCCCCCTCCCCGGAAAGAACAAACAAGTACGTACAGCCTTTGTAACCCTTCGTAACGCTCATCAATACGTAACGTACGTGTAAATTAGTTGAATAAATCGCGCGGTTCCGGTTAACTACGGTTAATAGTCTATCACTCGCAACAATACCGAACTTGTTCTCTTTATAATTAATTCAGGTGTTCACAACGATTCAAAATCAAACACGGCGCAGCTGCACAAATATTTGCGCCCGCCCGCCCGCCCCTCCCCCCGTATAATTCCTGCTCCTCCGTCGAGAATCGCAAAAACGCGAAACGATGATCACACGGCCGATCGATGATTTTTTTATGACCGATCGAAAATTCGTTATGTTCGGCGAACAATTCGACCGCCATCCTTTTTTCAATTAACGCATTAACGAATGCGCCTGTGGAAAATCCACCACTTCTTCTTCTTCTTCTTCTTCTTCTTCTTCTTCTTCCCGGATTTCTCACGGATTTCTTTGCCCGTCGTCGTCCTTCTTCGATCTTCGAAGAAGCATCCCCGACCAGATTTTAACATGAACGTTTGGCGCGGACGAATTCTAGACCGCGTGACCGCGGACGTATTAGGGAATGAATTTGGCGGTGCAAACGTTTTTTGCCCTCGCCTCCATTCCTGCCCCGCGATTCCCGCTAAACTCGGAAACCGAGGCAAGGAATTTCTCTCCCCTCGGGACGAAAACATTCATCGAAAACATCGTCCACGATCGTCCACGTGCGCGATCCCTCCCCAACGACACAGATGTCTCGAGATATTCATCCTCTGAGAGGATCGTATCTTTCGCCTTCATCCTCGTTACCGCCCAAGAATCTCGTTCTACCCGCCGAGAATCGAGGGATTCTCACGAACGGATCAAACGGAATTTAATAATCGCGGGGGAGAGAAAGAAGCAGCAATCGATTTACCGAGCTTATCCCGACTTATCCTATCCGTTTCAGGAACGGCATAAATTTTTCAACGACCGGAAAGACTCCGCGAAAGAACGGGAGGCAGAAAGCAAGGGCGATTATTAAAGTGATAACTAGTTTTAATAAAGAGGGTAGGATTATATCGCCCCCTCTCTCCTACCGTATATATATATATATGTATAAAAACGCGGCGCGATAAAATCCTCCTTTCACGGTTTTCTCCAGGGAGAGAATAGTAAGAGTCCCTCTCTTAGGAAGAAGAGCAAGACTCGCGGCGAACGACCGAACTTTCCGGCTAATTAACATAATTAGAACCGCTCTTAACCGTTCGATGGCGAGAAAAGGTGCGTGCTCCTCCCCCGGTGAAAAGTGGTTGGCCTTTTCTCGACGACCAATTTCCCAAACGAGGGAGAAGGAAGAGGACGAATAAATAAGGATCGCGACTCGTTCCCGCTTGCGTTCCTCGCAAGATCCACACACCGGCTTGGATTCCTCCTCTCGGATCGGTGGAGGTGGAGGTGGCGACTCGGAAGCCTAATTTTACGCTCGGTGATTCGGAATGGACGGTGATTCAGTTGGGAAGTGGAGTATCGACAGATTCACGGACTTAACCGGATGATGAAGCGGGTTGAAACCGCGGGCGCAACGGTGAGCGAGCGTGTGGCGGCAATAATTATCGCACGGCCTCGTTCCAGGTGCGAAATATTTCCAAGGGGTGGCCGCGCCGTTCCACTAATTTACTTCTAATCGGTGGAAAATACCGGCGGATAGAATAATATTATTAAATCCGGCGTAATGATATTATCGCGATTTGGCGGCGGGGGGGCGGAAGGGCGCAGCGAGCGGGCAGGGAGGGGAGGATGAGCCCGGAGCGTGAGAATCAAATTTCGGCAAAGTTTGCGCAAAATCATTATTGCTATGGCGGATCGTTGCAAACAATGCGCTCAGGATTTCAAATATTGATCCTGTGACGCGATCGTTGCTGAAATTGCCCCACCGGCCCGCTCTCAACTCTGTTGCAGTTACGAGGCTTGGTTTATACGGTGGCCTATAGTTCGGCAAACATTCGGCCCATTCTAATCGGCGATAAGGCCAACGCGCGCCCCATTTTTGCGGGTATGCAGCCAACCGATGCTTCCAATAATTCGCGCGGAAATTTCGAACGCTGTCCATTTCGCGGAAGGCGGGATAGCAATCTCCGTGCGAAAATCTCCTTTTTTCCCTTCTCTTCTCTGCGTGCGTGTACGACAAAGAGAGAGAGAGAGAGAGAGACATCGAGGCGCGGATAATTGGCGTTTTTCTAACCGAATGTGAATCGAAAACAAACAATCACGGAACGGAGCGGAAGGAGATTAATTAATTCGTGAAACGCGGGACGATAGCGAAAAGGCTTGCTAAATTCAACCTCTCAATCGGGCCGCGTTAACGGTTGGCGAGGCATATAGGTCGACCACGTGAAAAGTATACGAAAGTGGAAAGATGAGGAGGAGGCGTCGCTGGGAACGCCCCGCGAAACTGCCACCGCGTACAGAAATTACTATTAAACTCGATTTCCTCGGAGCGAACGTCGGAGGGAAGGGACGTTTTCATTTCGAGGCGGCGAGTGGAGGGGTGGAGGACGAGCGCTCGAAAAACCCGGGAGGAAAAACGGTTGCGGCTACACGAAATGCGGGGACACGGATTTCGACTCGTCTGGGATCGCGACTTCTTATTCCGCGTGGAGGGGAGGGAAGCTCTTATGCAAACAACGAGGCATAAGAACGGCGCTCGAGATGGAGAGACGGAAATGGGGAATCGACTTGATTAGCGATATTGAAGGAAATCTTGCTTCCAGAGATTCTGGAACCTACTTCCATTACTCCCGTTTTCCTTTCTCAAGCGTACACACGCTCAAAGATCGGTCTGTGTCTAGTTTAGTCGAAAGTGTGTCTCGCCTTTCCCTGAATGAACAAGGCAACAAGGCGAGGAGGGGAAAAAATTCGAGGCGCGGACGAAACGAGGACAGAGCCGGAGGTGCGGCTGTGAATTTTGACACGACCACGGCTCTATAATTTAAATGTAACTCAAACAGTGGATATCCACTTTAATACCGGGAAAGGGAAAGAGAGAGAGAGAGAGAGAGAGTGCGGGAGGGGGGGGAGGGCGATGATACGGGATCACGATGCGCACATACATTTCCATGTCAGCCGACGATGGAAGAAGAAGGATGGTTACGTCGAGCAAGCTGGCTCACGTAGGAACGAAGAGGGTGACTGGTTCCGTGGGGGAAGGAAAGGGGGAACAGGAAGGGTGGTTTGAAAGAGAGACGGAAAGAGGGAGTGACTTGGAAGAGAAGCCGGGGATTTCAAAGCAAATTGCCAACCTCGCCTCACCGCGAATCCTCTCTCTTCTTCCTCTCTCTCTCTCTCTCTCTCCTCTTCAATTCTTTTCATCTCTTTCTCTTCTCGCCTGCCGTGTGTCGCGCTTCCCCTTTTTTTCTCTTTACGCGACATATCCCCTTCCCCCCTCCCCCGAAAGACGAAAGGAAACCGAATTCGCTTGTTAAACGCTCTTCCCCTTCTTTGGATCAATCCTTTATTAAGTATCGCCACTTTTCCACTTCCCTACTACTATCGCCTCCTTTCTTCACGACAATAGACCAACCTTCTCCCCTCCTCGACGATAAGCTTGATTCGGGCGGATTTTCGTCCGTTTTCGAACGGTTTTCAACGATCGAACGCGTTTCAACGCGTTGTCCGCGTAACAACCGGGGGAGGAGGAGGAGGAGGAGGAGGGGGGGAGAGAGAGGGAGGGAGGGTAAACCCGACGGCCGCAAAGCTGGAAACTAGTTTAATAAGCGGGCCGTTCGCAGAACACGACAACAATCTCGAGCGTCGGTATCGAGTGACGGGGAGAGGCGAGAGCAACGGGTAAACGTAGCCGAGAATTAATGAATTCGATATCGACTTTGGCTCCGATACCGCGGCTAATTATTGCGTAATTTGTCCACCGGCGATATTAATAGCGACGTATATTGCGACACGAAAGACGACAGCCCCGTGGAGAGGTAGGTCTACCGATCCGTAGACCGAGAGATCGCACGATGAGATTGCGATTGTAGATGAGAGCCGGCCTTCAAAGGGGAACCCCCCAGGGCGAGGATAAGCAGAGGAGAGAAGGAGAAAGAGAACGCGTGCGCGTGTGTATATGTTCTCTCCCGCGATGCGGGAGGACGACTACCACCACCACCACCACCACCACCACCACTACTACTACTACTCGTACGTAATCGAGATGCAGCGAGAGGTAATCTCCGGCCTGTCCCTTGCTCGGCCAGTTACCTTTTTTTCTTTTTTTTTGCAGCCTCCGCTCCTAACCCTCCCCCCTCGCCCACTGTTTAAGATAACGCCCACGGTTGATCTATCAAACCGTATTAACGAGTCTCGCAATTATTACACCGTTATCCTCCTCCTCCTCCTCCTCCTCCCCGACTTTTTGATTAACCGTTTACCGAGATCATTATTAATTTCGCTCCGGGGGTTATTTGCTCGCCGCCAGGTGGGAGAGGAGTTTCTCTCCGACGAGAGAACTTTTTCGCGCTTTTTCACGCCGTCCCTTCCCTTTCGTCGTCGTCCCTTCGATCGTGGTCGCGGTCGATCGTGGTCGGAATAATCGGTAAGGTAAATAGGTAAGGATCGAGAGGATTCCAGTAGTGGTGGTGGTGGTGGTAACAGTAGTAGTAGTAGTAGTAGTAGTAGTAGTAGTAGTAGCGGCGGCACTACAGGAGCTTAGGAGCTCTGTTCATAAAGCGAGCGGGTTGGAAGAAGCATTTATCCTTTCGGGGTGGAAGGCTTGGACAGCGGTAGAATAAACGGAGTCCGGGACAGTCTTATTTTGGCGAGGACTACGGCACAGCCGTAGGACGTGCTCCTCGGACTTGGACGGCCACCATTATTTCTTCAGTGTCGACAACTCCTTGCCGCTGCCCTCTTCTGCTCCCTCCTCCCTTACGTCCCCTTATAGCTTCAACAAACCAACGCCAAATACAGAGAGAGAGCTCGGCTGCTCCTCTCGGGAGAGGAGAGGAGGGAGGGAGGGAGAGAGAGAGAACGGGAGGAACCGCTGTCCCCGGCGGCGGGAAGAGGACGGAAGAGGCGAAAAGAGAGGCTGGCCGCGGCCACTCGCAACGGCTACGCCGCCGTTAAGCCGGGGGAATGGTGGCCTAAGACCATCCCGCGGGCTCTGCCTCTTTTGTTGACAGCACTATGAGAACTCGCGCACGGTGATTTATCGAGGCTCGCTTATTCTTAGTCCTTTGCGGCGGCTCGCGTTATACGCCCGGACCCCGCGTTTGCTAACTGGCTGGATTATTAAGCGCGATACGCGCGCCAACCACAGAGAGACTCTATCGAATTCCCCCTTTCCTTCCTCCTCTTCTTATTCTTCTCTCCTTCCCTCTCGGCTCTTCTTTTCCCCAACGCCGTTTTTCCTGCTTCGAGAGGAACGTCGCGTTTCACGCTCTTCGCCACGTGAATCCTATTTCGATCTATATGTGTACGTGTATGTATATCAATGCAGTGAAACCTCGACACTGTAAACCTCCACACTCTCCGCCCTAATTATTAGGACGGTGAAAACGTAATCGGCGCGACTGGATTGTACGTGTGCGCGGCCAACGCCGAAACACGAAATAAAATTCGGTCCGAAGCAACTTCGATCCGGACCGCAACTTTTCGTCCAATTAATTCCCAATGAATCGCGTTGAACGCGCGAGAATTTTTCCGGCCGTCCGCCCGATCGAAATTCAAATTAACGCGGAATTCCGACCTGTTCCTCCGCGAAAAAAAACCCCCTCCCCGTTAGAAAAATTTGCAATCGTTATATCGTTCCGTCGAATCGGTAAATATTTTCGAGCGAATTTTCGCCCCGGTGTGTCCGGTCATTTCCGCGATTTCGAGGCGCGTTTAAACGTTACGGAGAGGGGGGGGAGGGGTATAAAAATACTCCCCCGTCGATGGGTGAAACGCGATAACGGCGGGTCGAACGGAAACGAAGGAAAAAAGAAAGAAAGAAGAGGAGGAGGAGGAGGAGGAGGAGGAAAAAACGTTGTCGGGGAGGAAAGTTGAAAACTCCATCGTCCCGGGAACGGACGAGGCAAGAAGGAGCTATTCCCCCATGTATAATAAAATATGATAAAACGCGGCCAATCCCACCGGAACTCGACTACCCTTCCTGAACGGAACTGGATTCCTGCCTAGTCACCGACCTAGCCCTGCCCTACGACTCCAACCCCCTCCCCCCTCCACTACTTTTTCCAACCTTTTCGCCAACGCGTGTCTCATAGAAAATTACTTTCCCCGATGATTAATTCGTCGGGGAGGAAAATAATAATGCCGTACGTTGATGGGCAAAGAGGGAAGGGCTTCGAGTGGATCGATCTTTATTTAGTTATTTATAGAAATATAGAATCGCGCTCCACTCGCGTTTTTCGGGAACAAGAATGGAAAAGCAACGGGGATGTGACGGGATGTAACGTTTTAATCCTTTCAACGCGGTCGACGATACCGCGTGTGGGGAGTGGCCGGGTTCGAAGTGTTGGGGCGGGAATGGGAAAAAATGATTAATATACATTGGGGCGTGTATGTGTGTATGTATATATATTTTTTCGAAAAATTTCGACGTTGCGCCCGTTGATATCGGGAAACGATGAATTGCTCTAGGTGCGGGGGAGTAGATTTTTCGAAAGCCCTCCAAACCGTTCACCGTGATATATTTACCTCTCGATATCATATAGAACACGCGCGTTTCCCTCCCCGGCCCAGCGAGGAAGAAGGGGGGAAGAGGGGGGACCGATAACACGCTCGAAAAATATGGTGAAACAAATTTGATTTTGAATCTGCTCCCAAACTCTACAATCAATTACAATTCTACCATTCCCTTTCCCCTTAACAAATTTTAATCGCCGTTTTGCATATCGAAATGCAATTTAAATTAGGATTTATACTTCAAATTCGATCGAAATATGTGTAAATAAATAAATAAATAAATAAAAAAAAAAAAAAAAAGAAGGAAGGAAGGAAGGAAGGAAGGAAGAGAAAACAAACACAATCAACGAGGTGGAGCGAACAGAGAGGGGCGATTGTTTGGATTAAAATCCGGTTGACCGCCAACGGCCGGGGTAGAATAAATATTTTGCGTTGCCTCGAAAAGTAAGCTTCGAAATTTCAAGTCACGCTCCCGTATGCAACCCGGATCATTCGGATCAAAGACGCATCCCAAGACCGCAGACCGACCGGGTTGTCTCTGGCCAGAGGTTTCCAGAGGGGAGAACACTCCGCTCGACACGGGAACACTCCGTCATTTACTCGAAAAATTACCATTCGCGCTTGGACGCGTGTCAAAATCGGACTTTTACCCCTTCTTTCTTCTCGAGCAAACGAGGGGAGGAGCGTGAGTTGAGGGGATGGCGTCGGTGAAAATTTATGGCCAGACAGACCGGGATGAGCAACAGAGTGAGAAGGGGAACGGAGAAATGATTCCAGAAACAGTTATATTTCTGCAGCGTGTGCGGTGTGCCGCGCAAGATTTTCCAACACTTTCTCTCCGCTCTGAAAATTTGTCTTCACGGGGATCGGCATTGACCTGTTGCGAATGAATAAATAAACGTCTCCTTTTTCCTTAACCCCCTCTTTTCTCTATCTTCGTAAGAATCGAGTTCTTAACGCGATTTCCATCCGTACGATTCCATCGCGCGTCGAAAGCGAGTATTTATTTTGCACGATTTCGAAACATCGCGAGTATTGATTCCGATACCGTGTAATTAACGTGATTAAATACAAATAAAACGCGTTATTTTAATGAAGAAGCGGGAATCCTGTACAATAGTCCAGATCTCGATACTGTAGTCAATTTCGGATCGGAAAGAGATTATTATCGATCCGTGGCTGCGAAATAACGAGAAGTGAAACAACGTTACTTACCTGTCGCGTTTGATTACGCGATCCGGAAACACGGTGGATATTTAATCGGTCGTTGCAACGTCCGAACGTCAAAAAACGTTTCGACGCGACAAAGCTCGCGTGATTGTCGATCTTCGCTCGAGGATCTTTTCGAGGATCGTTCTAGCCAATGTACATTGTTGATGTTTTCCAATCCCAAATCACTATATATATATACGAATAAACATCCTCTCTCTATTCGTCGATTGATTAACGAAATAAACTTTCGCTCGAATCTCTTGGCAGAGAACGAACGCAGCGGTTCAGCCTCTGTCACGTCGTATAATTTTTATTTATTTATTTATTTATTTATTTCTTTTTTTTTTCGAATTAAACGATAATCGGCACGGCTAATTTTTATCGAATTTCTGCCGTTCTGGGAACGAGTTGTTGTCAAACAACGGCCCCGACAAATTTCATTTCGACACTTTGATACCGGTTCCGCGGTGTATTTTAATTCGATGCGCTTTGATAGCCCGTGAAATTTGTTTTCCATCCGAACGATACTTCGCTGGTCGTGCCGTTAAAATTGGATATCCCGTGGAGACGTGAGGCGTCGATTTTTCGGCGAGGATCCTCTCCAGAATTCTCCCCCTCCCCGTTCGAACGACGACGACGTTTCTTATTATGCAAATATATATCGTTGATGAATCGAAAGGAGGGATGCTAACCGTTTTATTAACCCTCTGGCGCGAGCATCTTATTCGTATTCAGAGGGTGAAGCGTCCCCGCTCGCGTCGTTACGCCACGCCGTGTCTCCCCCCAAGTTGATGGGAAATTTGCGGCGGAGATAAAACTTGCGCCACGTTTTCGTAATCGCAGGTTTCGCAGGAGGAGGAGGAGGAGGAGCCGGCCTCGAAATTTGTCCCTCGCCACGCGTGGAGATAAACTCGGTCGGCCGATCGACAGAAGAAAGGAAACGATCGAGCGGTTTCACCACACGAGACGAGATGGATCGGTTCGTGATCGAGAATTTTCAATATATCGGGCGGCGAAAACCGGTCTAATAAACCGCGAATGTTCGAGGTGATTCGTAATCGACTCGCTCCCTTCTTTCATCCGCGTCCAGATCCAATTAACGATCGTCGATGAAGAGAAAGGATCGTGAACGCGTAAACTATACAACGGAAATGGAGGAAGAGAAATAGAGGCGAGAAAGAAAACGCGTCGAAGATCGATGGTCGATCTCGATGAAGATGGAACGGTCGAGAGAGAAAGAGGGAGGGAGAGGGAAAGGAAGAAAGAAAGGAAGGAAGGAAGCGCTAAAGAGGGCTCGTGTGGTACGCTCGCGCGTACGCTCTCAAAGGGCCGCTCGCTTGCTTAAAACAAACAAGAATCGAGGTCCTATCCCAAGACGCCGAGGGCGACGCATGCCTCCGCGCGTTTTTTTCCCTTTTCCTTCTCCTTCCCTTCCTTTTCGTTTTTTCTTTCCTCCTCTCCCCGCGATTCCGGCCCGCCATTATGCGAGAATTTTAAACGCCGAATATTATGAAATTCTTTCGCGTAATCTCCCACCCGGTCGGCCGACCCCCCGTTTCGAAGCCCCTCTCTCTCCCTTCCCCGGACCGCCCTACGAAATCTCGACGATTAATGCTCGCCCCTGCGCGGGCCCTCCTAATTAAAACGTCACTCCTTCCTCCTTATCTCGTCCTTTCGGGGAAACGTGTCTTCGTGGCGGACAGAAGTTCAGTTTCGTCGAATGCGAATAGAAAGGAGGACGCCCCTCCCGTAGCAGCGTAATTGCTACCCTCCTCCTCCTCCTCGCTTCTACTTCTTTCCCTCGTTCGCGAAAAGGACGAAAAGCACGCTCTTTAATTAAAAAAGCGTCGTCGTCAACGTCGAATAACGAAAATCTAATTGGATCGTCCTCTAAATTTCCTGTTTCCCCGTCGGGGGGAGGTAACGGCGAAGTGCTCGAAAAAACGGGGAGCGCGCGTTTTAAAGAAGCGTAAGGAGAAAAAGAGGAGGAGAGGATCGATAGATACTCGTGGAAAAGAGGAGAGGAAGAGAGCCCCTCCGCGTATTAACATTACCCCTGGTTCGCGTTACCCCCTCGAGGGAGAAAGAAGACCACCATCGCGGCGCGGGAAAACAAGCGGGGAGCCGTGAAAGGGGACGACGCCGCGGATCGGTGGGGAACGCGGTGATTTCCGAGCGGGCAAAGAAATGCGGCCGAATTGAAGCTCGGTTTGGCCCGGGTGGGCCCGAGAAACTGGCCCCGGCCGTTTTCGGTGGCAACGAGACAGAGAGAGAGAGAGTGGAGGACGAGGGCCCTACCGTAATTGGTTCTGCATATTTATGAAGGCGCTCCTACCAGAACACCGCCTCGCCTCGCCTCGCCTCGTCTTCGCCTCCCCGCTTCCAATTTACCGTCGTTGAATCCGTCTAACCCGTTTCGGTTTAACCGTTTCCTACCCGCTCGATCGCTTTTCCTACGATTAATCCACCTCCCGAAATCGTCTTTTTACCGTCAGAAAGGTCCAAGAAAGGTCCACCTTCCCTAATATCCCCCACGACGCTCGGATCAACGGGGGTCGAGTTCCAACGTAATTAAGGAAACGATCGTTTTTCTCCGGCCAGCGTGGCGACGGCTGGCCGGATATTTTAATCGGGCAATTAGTCGGCGAAGGAGAATTGGAATCCTTGTGCTCGTGTCCCTCTCTCTCTCTCTCTCGTTAGACTTTCGAAATATGACTGATCCCTTTCCGTGAAAACGACTTTCCAGAAATCACGCTCCAGTCCAGGAAGAAAGGAAGGAAGGAAGGAAGGAAGGAAGGAAGGAAGGAAGAAAGGAAGGAAGGAAGGAGGATCCGTTCGGTCGCGATCTCGAGTTCAACCCTCATCCAAGCCCATATTCCATTCTCGCGACGAGGATCCGAAAGAAAATCGCGTGTACGATGCGCGCCTCCAGGGAAACCCTGTTTGTTTCATTTTCCGCCCTCGATCGGCGAATCCTCCCATTTGTATCGTTGAGTGGACGCATTTTTCAGATTCACCCCCCCCCCATTCGTTCCACGGGATTTCGCCAGACGCGTTTCTCAAATCTTTCTCGACGCTCCGAGTCGCGTTTCTATCGTTCAGGCCGCGATGCACGAAGATCCCTTGGATCTCGACCGATCCGCTATTTATTGCCCTTTAAACTTGCCTCGATCCGGGCGAGTTTCGGTCGTCCGGTTGATGGAAAAACGGAATTTCGAGACGATTAAGAAAAAAAAAAAAAAAAAAAGGAAAATCTTCTCGAGGAGGGGATCTCCATCCATCCATCCATCCATTTATCCCTCGGCGGAACCGGTGGGCCGTTACACGAGCGAGTCCGGTCCTTTTATCCGACCGCAAAATGTTGGCACACCTCTCGTTCAACCATCCCTCCGTCACGAAGACTCCCCCCCCCCCCACACGAGAGATATTGCCCGGTTTGTTTGATTTTCTTGCGGATATGAAACGATCGCGAGCAAAGTTACGTTTTACCTTGTTTACCGACCGATCCGATCCCTCAAAGGGTGATGAGCGGCAACAAAGTGACAACGGAACGGATAAGATAAAGGAGATAAAGGAGATACACGATTTGTACGCGCAGCGCGTCGAGTCGAGAGCTTGCGCAAAGTGTGCGGTGTTCGTTTAGAAAAGAGAGAAATAATACAACGATTCGAATTCTTTCGAATTAGCCGATCGTCTCCTTTGAAGGACTTGTTTCCCTCGCTCCTTCCACGAAGCATCGATCCGCAAGTGACGAGCGAGACTGGAAAGCTCGGTCCAATTTTCCCGTATCAATCCAATCGGAGCGGCAGGCGATGGGTGGTAGTTTCATCGCGTGCGCCCGCTGTTTGCGATCGCACGGATGACCGCACGGCAGACTCGCGAAACGAGCCGACGGCCCGCTTTTCATTATTATTTTTTTTTTTTTTTTTTTTTTTTTTTTTCTCGATCGAGAAAAGTCAACGCGCTCCACTCGATTCGACACAGTTACACGATTCCCGACTCTCGGATTAAACGGGCGATGAACGGGCGAGCAACCGAAACAACACACCTTCGCGTGGCTTCGATTCTCGACGGGAGGACTTTTTTTTTTTTTTTTTTTTTTTCACGAGGAGGGCGCGGAATCAAAGCGGGCGAAATATCCGTCGTCTTTGTCAATTATCGCGCCTCGTTCCGCAGCGCCTCGTTCAAAAGAATAATGCAAAAGCAATAATGTCAGGCCGGGATTCCATCGGGCCGCCTTTGACGATTCCCGAATCGTCCGGGCATCCTCGCGCGACCATACGGATTATTATGTTTTCCCCCCCTCCCCCTTCCCCCTTCCCCCCTCCCTTTTTTTTCGAAAAGCTGGGAAACGGTTTCGGGTCGGGGAAAAAAAACGGCGAAGCTACACTTGTGCCGTTTTGCATGCGACATGGCCGTGATTTACATGCGTGCATGTATCCCCGTGCCGAACTTTGATATTTCTTTGAAAAAAAAGCCGGAGGGGAGGAGGAGGAGGCCGTGAAAATCGATCGGCGGCAGATTTAATCTCCCTTTGTGCCGGCTTCCGCGCTGTTTCGCGCGGCACAATCGGAGGCCTCCTCTCCTCGTTTGTCTCCTACCACCCTCCTCCCTCTCGAAAAATCGAACGCGTATCTTTCCGGACAAAGATTTCGAAAAGAATAGAAATACAGTTCCATTCGCCGACAAACGAGAGCGATCCCCAGCGTACTCGTCGACTCTTCTAATCGGAGAGATTTCGAGGCTCGACCCCCCCGGAGATCGAGGCAAGAGTTTCCACGCTCGCGGCCGCCAGTCCAAACAAACCGGCCGGTTTCATCGATATACAAACGAGCCGAGAAGAGACACGCGCCAGCCAACCTCGGTATCTATTTTTGCGGCCCCGTGCTTCGTTTCTCTCTCTCTCTCTCTCTCTCTTCTCTACGTCGATTCTCGTCGCGTTCTCCTTAACCGATGTTGCGATGTTGCGTTTCAACAACAAATATGATCCGCAAATATGATTCCGTGGGAAGAGGAATCGGAGGAAGGAAACGCGATTGGATTTCGAAAATACGGGAGCCCATTACCTTTTCTTTTTTTCTCCAGGAGATTCGTTGGGGATAAAGGAATAAACTCTCGATACGTCATCAAGGAGCGTATTCCATGGACAAAGCTGTTTCTCGCCACGTACGACGATCTTTGTGCTCGCGCTTGTAAAACGTCACTCGAACGATTCCTTTGTCTCTCTCTCTCTCTCTCTCTTCGCTGACCGGATTTTCCTACGCTCGTTTCGCGACAAATGTCCCTGCCACCGACACCCGTCGTCGCACCTGAGCCACCCCCTTCATCCTCCAGGAGCTGATTCAAATTTGTTTCCATTTGTTTCGGATCGAAAGTCAGCACGAAGCTTGTCCCCGAATAGGTTTATGTAACCGACCTGTAATGTAACCTCTCTGCGCGTTCATTCGAGGGGACACGGAACTTTATGCGCGCGCGCGCATGTGTGTGCGTGCGTATAAAAGGGGGTCATTGGCTGATAGTGCTATCGAGGACGGTGAATTTATCCGGGTGCCGATGGCGAAGATTCGAGGAAGGAACGGTAATTGGTAACATCGTATGGAACAGATATGGGTCTAATTTGGCGGTGGCGGTAACGAGTCTTGGCTCGTTTTCCTGGCCGCCTCCCTGTTCCCCTGTATGGAATCACCGAGAAACATGTAAAGTATGTTGACGAAGATACGTATAATTCGGGACCATTACGCGGCCAAGAACATGCCTCGCTTACCATTTACTCTCTCCGTGTCTGTTGACGTGCCTACACCTTGTGCTTACCATTCCCCTCCCTCCCCTTCCTTCCTTCTTTCCTTCTTTTACGAAAAATCGCGATGATCACGCAAGTTTTTTTAATCGAATATCAAAATTCACCGATATACTGCCGGGATAAATAAACGGAACGGGATCGTTTCCGTTTCGAGAGCGAAGAGAAGAAGAAGAAGAAGAAGAAGAAGAAAAATACTCGAAGAGGAAATTAGATTCCATCCACGACGATATTCAACGGGATTTTTATTTTTCAATAAACGGTTGCTCTGTATAAACGGATAACGATCGTTCGGGGAAAAAAAGGATACGCAGGATCCTCCTCCGATTCGAGGGGATCGCGAAAGGCTGATTCGGTCAAAGTTCGAAGGGAAATATCGAGTAACTTGGAAGAGGCGAAGGGAGTGGAAAGGTAAGGATCCAGGTGAGGAGGAAGGTGAATGGGAGGCAGGCGTGGTAATCGGGTCTCGGGAAGTAAAACCAAGTCCCTCCGGTTTCCATTCTTCGTCTTTTCAATTTCCGATATCCCCGCGGAAGGATCGTCCAATGGTAATTTTAAAAGGGGAACGCAATGGCGCATGCATAATACACTCGGCGGCGGCCTCGTTGATTTTCCCGTTGATTTTCCACGGAAAAGGGAGGGAGGAGAAAAAGAAAAAAATGCGGGATGTAATTCTCTCTCTCTCTCTCTCTCTCGCGCGCGCGCGACGAGTTAAATAAATAAATCAGCGTGACTCGAAGCGAATATAATAAGAGGAACGAAGGGCTGCTGAAAGCTCCTCCCGAAGAATTTTCTTATAGCAGCGCGAAAAAGAGGATCCCGCCGTCGTCCTCGTCGTTCCTCGCGTTCCGGCTTTTTAATTCGCGAACCGCTTAATTCGCGATGTGAATCGCTGATGAGGAGGAGCCTCACCTTCCCCGCTCGAAACGAAACTTTCGCCAATCCTCCCCTCGAGGCGAGGAAACGCTTAAAAACGCTGGCGGAGGAAAATGTACAAATCCATCCAAGGATGAATCTAAATCGGTCGAGAATCGTCTATCGTCTATTCGTCTATTCGATTTGATTGACGCGAATGATAGAAGCGATTCCTCTTCTCTCGAGAGAAGAGGAGACGTCCCTTAATATGGCGAGGGCGGCCTTAATAAGAGAGGGGAAGAGAGAGAGAGAGAGAGAGAGAGAGAGAGAGAAAGAGAGTTTCGGCGTGTGCATGGAGCACGGACAAAAGCCTCCCGCGGACGGGAGGCCGATACAGGAGGTCAAAAATGCGCTCAAAAAATTGCCGCCAATTTGAATTGCTAATAAGGACGATGCGCGAGTCCTCCTCGAGTTCGGCCTAACCGGTGCAAAACAATGGCCCCGCGTATAGCGGTATAAGCCTGAGCGGCGAAACGAACGCCGGTGACGAAGTCCATATAAGTGTCCCGTTTGGCTCCGCAGAAATGCCGAGCCGAGGGGGAAAATAAACGAGAGAAAGGGAGGAGCGGGGTGCGCGCGGGGGGGGGGGAGGGAGACCGCGAGGAGGAGCGGGGGGGAGGGCGAGGGAGCTGTGGTGAGGGAGGGGAGGGGACGACGGTAGCGACCCACGAGGGAGAGGATCGCTGCAACCCTAAATAATTAGTCACTGCCACGTCCGAGCTTCTCCGTCCCTCCGTGGAGGAAACCGTGGAAAGGGGGAGAGGAGGAGGGGGGATTCGGAGGCCGTATTGGCGGAAATATACCCCGTCTGAGGGGGGAACAGTTCGTGGGAAACGAATGCGAGATACGAGGAACCGAAATTCGGGCGGAATTCGCGGTAAGAAAACGTCAACCCCGGATTTTTATCGGCGACCCACCCGATCCAAGAATTCGGTGCCGATCAAAGTGCCTGTACCGACATCTCTCTCTCTCTCTCTCTCTCTCTCTCTCTCTCTCTCTCTCTCTCTCTCTCGCCATCATTTCATACACAACTTTGGTAATCGATCCGCGGAATTGTGCTCCTTATATATATATATATATGCACAAGACGAGCAAGGAGCGGAGTTGAAGAATTATGGCGAGAATAAGTAGGCACGGCGCGGCGGTTGTTCGCCGTATTCCAGATTTTTCTTAATCACGAAGTTGCCGCGACGTTGCTCGCGTGTAACGAGTTTAATAGCCCCTCGTTCACCGGCCCCGCATTCGTATTAATCGCTTCATTAACGTAACGACGAGTCGGTTATCGAGAGATTCGGAATATACGAGAGAGAGAGAGAGAGAGGGCGAAGGAAAGCTTATCGCGTCCGATCGCGCAAACGAGGCTGCTCCTCCGTGTATACGGTATATTAATGCCAGAAACGCGGCCACCGCTTACTTATTGCCCGCCCGAGATAATCGCCTCTTCTTCCGCTATCGGAATGCTTAATTCGGGCAATTTATCCGTAACCGTGAGGCGTTCGGCGCGCGTTCGGCTCGAGGGAAGAAGGGGAGGGGAAGCGAGCTGCGGACGGATCGGTGGCGTGGAAGCGTGTCCGAGCATTCGTCCTTGATAAGATAGCCCGCGAAACCTACCGCCGCGGTGTCTGCCGAGAGATAGCCGTGTAACCGGAAACCGCGAGTCGCATTCCCGCCGACCTAGGGGGACGCTCCTACCCTATCTGCCTTCCGGTCAACGTCACCTTCCTCCTCCTCCTCCTTTCTCTTCCTCCTCGAGCAATACTTGCGGATGATTATCCGCCAATTATAATAATATCGGCGAATTTGTTGCTCGAGAATTTAGGAAATTCAGTTTGGGCGAATCGGTTTAGGAGGAGTAATCGCGGGTGATTTCGTGTTTACACATCCGGTTGCGAGAAGTGGGGTTTAACCGCGTTTCCAGAGGCGCCGACCGAGTGGACTTAATCACGCATTCACGGAATACAATCGGCCGTTCGCGTTATGCATGCCGAGGATCTCCAAGTGGTAGGAGACCGGTTCAAAGGGAGATAACTGCTCATCGAAGCAATATCCCGACGCATCGATCGATACGAGGACCTCCCTCGTTGTCGCGATAACCTCAAAGCGCCATAATTGTCCGATGAGATCTCCAGTTGATGGAGAGAGAGAGAGAGAGAGAGAGAGAGAGAGAGAGGGAGGGAGGGAGGGAGAGAGCGAGGTTGTGGAATGACGTAAACCGGAAGCTGGAATCGTTGAGAAAAAAATCCTTGAGACGATTGCTCAGCGGGATTTCAAATGTCCGTATATACGATCTACGTGTATTTCTCCGATGCACGATGGACGAAGGATAAAGTTGGAAATTGATACGACACGACGATAATTTCCTTGTTTTCGTTTGCTTTCGTTGATTTCTCTATTCGGATGACGTTCGATTGGATTAATTCTACGGTTCGAACGCGTTTACGGTTGGATAGAATCGAACTGGATACTACTGAAATTGCAACCAATTCGAAACTGTTGTAACTCGAAGAAACACGTGGTATTCTCTATTCGAGAGGAATTGATTGAATTAATCTTGCTTGTCCAAGCTTTCTAATTTGCCCGCGATAGAATTACTCTATTCGCGTTTATCTACGCGCGTCCAACTGCGCGTGTTATAAATTTAAAGGAAGGAAATCTAAAGGAAGGACGGAGGGCGAATTTTTTTCCTTTTTCCTCTTCTCTCCGCGGGACGAGATTTGATCGATCTCGAGATCAATTGTTCCGGGAATCGGGGCCGTGAGATCGGTATGGTTATCGATATCACCGTAGATAGACGTATCAGCCGTACCTGCTACGGTTAAATCGTGGTGCACGCGTGTCGCGACTGGCAGCTGCGTGCAAGTAACGTTACAACGTGTCGAACGAACGAGAGAGAGAGAGAGAGAGAGACTGGAAGAATGGAAGAAGATATCTCACGAGTGGAGGCCAGATCGGTGTCGCGCTCCTTCCGTGACCAGTCTCCTTCGAGTCTCTTCTTCGCTCGATCACGCGCGAAGATTTTTCGAAAATTAATTTGTCCACGGTGGACCACACACTTCTATAAGAAAAATCTTGGAAGAAAGCACGGATGAAAGGACAACCGAGGCATCGTTCGAAACGCATACACGTCTGTTTAATAATGGTGTGGAGCGCGCGCGACGAATAAGAATTATAGGTGGTGGTATCGTTAAGGAACTGTTGGAACGCGGTCGGCATTAATAATTCGGGACGTTTCTGCTCCGTGCAGGCGCAAAGCCAAACCCGACGAAAGCCGGGGACGAAACGAGGTGCCAATGAATGACGCGGTTCACGGCGCGAGTGAAACGCCGTGCTAACTTGCGTACTTAATCCAACCCTGTTTTGCCCGGCCGAAAATATTAACGAGAGAGGGAGGAACGAGAGTTTGTCGTCGCGGCGTTTTAACGATTGCAACCGAGACGTCTCCTCGGAATCCTCTCCTCCCGGGGGAAGAAATTAATGGCGTGGCCTTTTCGAGAGGGAGAGGATTGGGAAACGTGGCGCGAAACGTTTTTGTTCTCGTCCCAGCTCCTCCGATTTTAGCGGAGCTCCCCATTATTTACCATCTATCGGTGGGACGGGTTGAAAGGTTAGAATGCGGCTCTTGCGGAAGCGCACGGGATTAAGCTGCGTCCATTCCAAACTGCCATTTCGAGGAAATGGCACACTCGATTTCCATCGACTTCTTCTTCTTCATTTATCTTTCTCTTTGATCGTTTAACGAGAGAGAGAGAGAGAGAGAGAGAGTCTCCGTTTCCAAGGGGGAAAAATTCGTGGGAGGGAGAAGAAAGTCGGGAAGAGAGAATCTCCCCGACTTTGAGCGTTTCTTAGGTATCCATTAGGAATTAAAGTCCGTACGTGCATCGAAACATCGGTCGCGCGTATCGTCTGTTAATAAAACGAGGAAAAAGAATGTCTTGGTCCGAGGAGGAAAATCCGAGGGGAGGGGAAAAAGGGGATATAATGGATAGCAAGGAGAAACGTAACGTTTCCTTCGAAGACCGATTTGGATTCTATATACTTTTGTCCCACCCGATGGCTGAATTATTCCCATTATTAAACACGGGCTGCCCAAACTCCGGCGGATCCTCCAACATTTTCCATCCGGCCGAGCGCGATAAAGAAAGTGTTTGCACGTCACTTGACTCTCATTTACATAGATGTTGAAATCTGCCCTCCCTTCAACAATTTCCTACACCCCGTAACATTCCTATTCCCTTCCGCAAGTTTAAAATAAACGAGTAAAATATATACACGAGTCGCCCGCGAACGGGCGGAAGAACACCGCGTGAAACGTGACGTTAACATCAGTGGAGGGGAAAAAACCTCTTCTCTCTCTCTCTCTCTCTCTCTCTCTCTCTCTCTCTCTCTCTCTCTCACACTCTGTCTGATCCATTGGCACTCGGTCTCGCGAGGAGTGGAAACGAGCTTCGAAACGAGAAAAGAAAGAACGCACGATTTTCGATCAAACTCGGTCGCGAACCAATTATCGCCGATCCCTTTAATAATCCCGAGCACTCGAGAAAATTCGATTCGGGGAGAAACGGCGGGCGAACAAAGGGAAGCGGAGTAAACAGCGGCGGCGTTTCCATCGAACTAAGGCCAACTATTCGATCGGAAAGTTGGATAAAAGGATTATAAGGAGGGGTAAGAAAGAAGATCGGGGATCGGGGTGGATCGCCAAGTTGAATCGCGGGCGCGGTCCATTAAGGATTTTAATCAAACGCCCGTGGCCAGGGAACGGCGACGTCTGGCTACTAGGAAAGTTCTGGCATAAGATCCCAACTCGACTCTCCCGGCACGCGGTCCCTGGATGGCGATGCGCACCGTAAAAGGACATTTGTCGCTTTATATGGGCGAATCGGCTACCAAATACATCGCGAGCCGTCCGTAGAAAAACAAAAGGAGCCCGAGCCGAGAGGAGGGGAGTCTCTCTCTCTCTCTCTCTCTCTCACACGAGAACCGCCTCGCTGACACACCGGCTCAAAATAATGTCGTACGTCGTACGACATCGTTCCATTCGCCGGACGAAAACTCTTCTTTCTTTCAACAACTATTGTTCCCCTTTTTACTCTTTCTCTCTCTCTCTCTCTCTCTCTCTGAATAGGAAAGGAGGAAAAATTTTGAATCGAACAAATATATATATGTATGTATATATCTCTTTCTTCTATTATTCTAAATGTCTATCTATTATTCTATCTAGGAGTGAATTCAGCGGTGAAAGAATGCGGGGGAGGGGGAGAGGAAGAGAGAATTAAGAGGACAGAGAGAGAGAGAGAGAGAGAGATTGAAAGGGAATCGATGTCGGGGCAGAACGAAATCTTCTCAGTTTAGTTGGGAGCAGCTGGTATCGAGGACTCGAGACACCTTCGATAGGAATGGGATCGGCCTCGCACGTCCCTGATCTCTCGAGCGGTCGCGCTCCCACGGAATGTCGATGAAATCCACGGATTCCCGGGGAGAATGTGCGTTTATCTATTCGAGCCGCGTCTGTTTTCAATCCCTTAAAACTTAGTCGAGCGGCCCATAAGGCACGAAGCGGAAAACCGACGATTCCTCTCTTTCCCTCCGCGCTCGTTCGATCGACTGCCAGCCACCAATCCACGGATTTCCCTCCTCCTCCCTCCCTCCCTCCCTCCCTTCCTTTCTTTCTTCCTTTTTTTTTTTTCCTTTTTTTCGTTCGAGTTCCCCGGATTCCCCCTTAAATCCAACAGACCGCGTATGCAAATTCGATTTCTCGCCGTCGTTTCTCCATCCGTTTTTTTTTTCTCTGTTTTTTTTTTTTTTTTTTTTTTCCTTTTATTTATCACAGGCCCCAAGGCTCCGTATCCCTCTTCCTTCGATCTTGGAAAGAGAAAGGGACGATCGAATACTCGAGGAGGGTTTATTAAGAATCGAACGACGCGACCGATTTGTATTCGGTCTCGAAGATTCGTCGACGATTCTTTCGTAACTCTTTTGATAAAGGAGTGCGAGGTGGGGATCGAGGTGTGAAATCGCGACGCGCGAGGAACGACCGGCTTCTGCTCCTACTCCCAGAAGTTTGCAAATTCAATTTCTCGGTTCCGCGAAGCGCCGCATATTTCGCCATCTTCCACAGCGGAGCTTCCGCGGAGCGTGTAAAGCGGGTAAAGGAGTTCTTCGTCTTCTAGGTCTTCTCGTCCTTTCATCGTCCTTTCGACATCGTACATCGAATTTCATGCTGGTGAAAAATGGTCGATAGAGGCGAGCCATCTCCCCGACGAAAGACACCGACCGGTATAGAGAGAGAGAGAGAGAGAGAGCTATTTTGCTTTTTCCCTCCTCCTCCTTTTCCTTTCCTTTCCTTTCCTCTCCCCGCGAGACGTGGCTCGCGAGACGTGGCGGTTCTAAGGTGATTAGACCGAGTCGATGAGGCGCGGTGGAGAGAAGAGGGGAGGAGAATCGTGTTCTCCTCTGCCGTAATTTCCCTCGAACGTGCCTGTCAGGTTACCGTAAAATTCCACGGAACCTGAGCAGCGTAAATCGTGCGAGAGAAGTTTCCCGTTGGTCGAAAGGTCGAACCGACGACTCGGTTGGACGACCGACCGACCGATCCGAGAACCGATTATTTCGTCGCGGCCGAAATAAATAAAATTTCGGGAAAATTCGGTTAATCTCGAGGCCTCTGAGCATAAACGGAGAGACACGAAGGGAAAATCGATCGATAGGATCGTCGCGGTAATTTATCCAAGCGATATTTAATAATGGGAAATATGAAATGGAGTGGTGTCAGAACGGGGCGTTTACGAACGAGTCGGCCGACTCATTAGTTAAATATTCATTATCCGTTATTTGGATGCGCGTTTCGTCGACGGTCAAACGACATAATTCGATACACCGCGCCCCGTTAACAACGCGCGCGTTCGTCGATTGTAATTTTTCTCGTCCCGAGCAATTACAATCCGCGCGCCCCTCCCTCGCGCGCCCACCCTTTGTGAAACGGGCGGACGCCCTGTCATTACGCGGCAATCGGTAAATCGAGTTGATCAGGGGAAGAATGGGATCGGCGGGAGAATCGAGGTCAGCTGCCGTCGTCGCGATTTACGTGAAACGTTCCACGTAACCCGAGTTTAAATCGATCGCGTTCTCATACGTTTCTCGCCCTTCGAACGGCGGATTACGTTCCGTAATCGAACCGTGTCCACCGTCTCGAATCTTGCCGGATAAAACGAATTTCGACAGGGCTCGATTCTGTTCCATCCGCGGATAAGTTACGTCGCCGAGATTCGTCGGTTAAACTTTCCCGCCCTTCGATCCCAACGCGTTTCGACGTGTAAAAAGCTCGAAGCTTTGGAAGGGGGGAGGGTTTCGAAAGCCCTCGATCCCGTTCGATATCGAACCAACTTCCAAATAATTTCCTTCCTCCTTGGACTTTCGCTCGAGACGACGCCGGCAAATAGCGAAACAAACTTCCGCCCCCGAAAAGTTCACGGCGAATTGCCCGATAAGCCGCCACCACCACCACGAACGGGGCCACGAACAAATGGTTATCTCTTTGCCCTGTAAAATCTATGAATCTGGCTAGCCACCTTCTTATCGCCGCTCCTTGCTATTTCACTTACGACGACGTTTCTTCTTTCTTTTTTCTTCTTCTTCTTCTTCTTCTTCTTTCTTTTTCTCGGAAAGTTTTATCTATCTCGAGTTCACTCGAAACCAGAGATTTCGATGGATTTCCTTTTTCCCTCTGCTCGATCCAAGATGTCGATCCTTTTAATGGAAATTCGAGGAAATTCCTTTGTTTCCTCGTTTGTTCCTTATCCTTATTAAGTATCGCGGGGGACTGTTTCGAACGGAGGCGGCCGTATATCGATTTCCGTCAAAGTTTTCCCGCCCCGGGTGGGCTCTCAGGAAAACGTATTCAAATCGTGGAACACGGGGGAGGGGGAGAGGGAATAAAGCGTGGGCGCGTCCCGTTCCAAAAGGGTTCCGCGATGTTCGAGCCGCTTTCGCTGAAAATACATAACAGCGGTGAAATTTGGTATTTCTCTCCTTTGTGCGCGACATACTTTCGCAAACTCTTCCTCCCGCAAAAGTGTTTGGAGAACGCATAGAACGCATAGAGGAATCTCTATAAATATCCTACGAATGAGTTTGAGCGACGATATATATATATATATATATCAACGTTGAAAAAGAAGAAGAAGAAGAAGAAAATTCGAGAAATGAAATTCGAATGACGGATCGAAATATCTCTCGTATGTAAATATCTGTTCCGCTTTTTCTTCTTCTTCTTCTTCTTCTTTTTTCCCTTCCTCGTTAAGCGACGTTCATCAGCTGGATCGTTCTGTTAATAATATTGCACCGGTATATATTGTTCCACCAGTGTGCCAGTTTCACTTTTCGAACTCGCGGAGCGTCTCGTCGAATGGATGTTTTGAAAAGGGAGAGACAAGCTCGGGAACAAGCAGTCGCTGTTTGGAAAGACAAACGCTCGACAGGTGGCGCGATAAACTCAACGTTTCGAACAAACTCCCCTCCCCACCTTTCCTCCCTCCCCTCAACTTATACAATTCCCAATCTTATTATCAGCCGGGACATGGAAAAAGTTGTAAACAACGATACCACCGTAATTTACACCTTCCACTTTATTATCGGCATAATTAAACCCGTATCTCGTGTTTCTTAATTAGAAGTATCAACGAGAGAGATCGCGTGACCCACAATTTTCTCACGAGAAACAATCGTAAAAAGTTTCCTACTCTCGTTGCGTGTGTTGTTGAATAATCGCGATTAACGACTCACGGTTAAGAATCGGTGAATATCGTTAAGTGCGAGCCACTTATATACGATCTCGAGACTTCCTCCCCTTCGAGGAATTTCCACGAAAAATCGCGGATCGACAAATTCCTGGAAACTCGTGGAGTCGAGGGGGGAGAGAGATCGATGAAGATAAGGTTAAAGCGGCCGCTGCCCTTCTCTCGTTCGCGAGCAATAAAATCATAAATCATCGCGCTGAGTTTCGTAAAGAAAGAAAAAAAAAAAAAGAAAAGAAAAGCACGCCAACAAAGCAGCAGAAACCCGACGACACGTATATCGAGGACTAAAAAAAGGAATCGCGACCGAAATAACCGCGATAAAAATCGTTCGAAAAATGGACGAATTTACGCCTCCCTCCGATCTCCGGTCTACAAGAGATTCGATTCTTAAAAGCGCACGACAAGGGCCTTCTCCCCTCCCCTCCCCCTTACTGGCGCGAGCTGGATTTTTCGCGAGGGAGACGGACGTGGCTTATCGCGGCGAGTGAAAGCACGACTGTTCAAACGATCCCCTCCCCAACGATATTAAATCGCCGTCGCGATACCTGTAATTTCATCCTTCCACGCTCGTGCTCGTGGGAGGGAGGGGAAAGGGTCGATTTAAAACGGTACCAATAATTTCGCGATAAAAAGCGGGATATGATCTCGGCGGCCGTCGATCTCTCCGTCCTCCTCTGGACGTGTTTCACCCTGCGAAAGGAGATATTTATCCGGGGCGCAGAATTTTTATCGGATTAATTGCCAACCCTTCCCCGGCCTGCAGTTGGAGGTGGCTGTCCCCTCCCTTCGCCTCCATATTTCACGGTAATTTTTATCGTAGCTGCCGACGCTTAAATTATTTGGACTTTTTTTTCCCCCCCTCCTCCGCCGCGAAAATATTCATCTCTGACTCGCGGCGTGATACGCGCATTCATCATTTTGATACCGGTTACTGTGCATAGTACGGGATAGTAAATTTTCAAACTCGGAATATTCCCCGCGTGTTCACCTCTCGGGTTAACTTTATGGAATATATCCAGATCGTCTGCCCCGGTGAAAATGTTTGCTTAACATTCCGATTATGCGAACGGCCGACCGACCGGTGGCGGAGAGCACTGGCGACGCGTTTGCCGTCCGTGTTCATTGATAATAATTCGCTGGGAGCGAGGGTCCCGATCTCCTGCTCTCGTACGCCGGCCGTACACGCACGACTCGATTTCCATCCACGGAACTGTCAATAAACCGGGCAGAAATTAGCATACCAAGAGTGACCCGTTAACGGGAAAATAGGGAAACTCGCCTCCGTTCGCGATTCCTTCGTTACGTTGAAGCTCGAGGATGACGGCGCGTACGAGTTAATTCGAGTCGAATTTGCGGGTCATATTCGTTACATGATATAAATAAATTCGATGGAGAGGGGCGTATCGAAACGAATCGATCCATCGAAGCGAGCCTGGATCGAAATTGGGGGGATACGACAAGGTTGATAAAGTACACATTTATTTGATTATCCCATTGGGCCGCATTCCGTCAAAGCCCCGAACGTGCCCCGAATATCACTGACTGCCGCGCCGCCGCCATCGCTCGAAACCGTATTCCTCTAATTCTACGATTCTATTTGCGTAGGAAAATCGGAGGACCACCGACCGGCCGACCTCTTCTCTTCCTCCCGCTTTTCCTCTCGGCTTTGGCCACCACCACCACCACCACCGTGGCGGACTACGAATTAACGCTACGCCCCTCGGTCCCATCGGAACGAGGAAATGATGTTCCAAGTTTCGTCAGCGGCGAGACAAAAGTAATTAAACCCAGAGGACTACTCGATAATTTAGCATACGTTCCAGGACTAACGAAAGCCCTTAGCAAGCCGCACTACGACCGTCCGAGGGAGAAAGTTTATAGAATTCTCTCTCTCTCTCCGCTGCAGATATTATCCATCCTTGGCGTCGAGACGACGCGTCCTCCTGCGTCGCAATTTTTATTCGCTCGATAGAGAATGGTCGGTCGGTTCGAAGGATAGAAGGCGTGGATGCAAGGCTTCCTTTCACTTCCTTCCAGGAAGACCGATATATCGGAATAATTCGATCGAGATAATTGAAATCTAAAAGCGAGCAAAACATTGTGCGAGGGTGTGGTGTGGTAACGGAAGGAGCGCATTGTCCACGAGGAAAATGCAAATTGGATGCAACGCTTGCTCGAATGCATTAAGGGAAGCAAAGCCTTAAGGGAAGGCGGAGGGGAGCCGGTCGTTAATTTTTTTTTACACGGCTCTCCTCGACGGGAGTGGAGGATGGATTGCTCTTTCTGGCGATCGCTCGTTATATGTTATTGCCGGATCGTAATTATTATTATCGATGGCCGAGAAAGATATGGATATCCGACGTGGCTGGTCGATTAAAAAACCGACGTATAAACTCGTCCACGATCCGTTCGACACAATGGAGACCGGTAATTGCTTTAGGATCCGCTTTAGGACCGTTTTATCTTCGGTATTAGTATCGATCTGGGAAAACGGAAGGAAGACACGAAGATAATATCCACTCCACCTCCACCGTGCCTATATTTTCCGTGCCGACGCGATACGAATTTCAATTTGTCCTCTCCTTCCGCGCAACTATCGGACGATGAAAACCCATTTGCCTCCTCCTTTGTTCGCCCCTTTCTCACCGGCCATTGTGCGCCTCCTCCTCGCGAAACACAATAATTATTTTTATTCGCGCGGCGTCTCTCTCTCTCTCTCGTTAACCCTCGTCATCGATACCTTCGAACCGTTCCTTTCCTCCTAAACCTTTCCCAACCAAAGGTGTTGGTTCACGTTTTCGACAACGCTATCGAATGTCTGACTGACTCGTCTCTTGAACCCCGGAGATATCCTTTGCGAGGTCGACGAGGAGGTACACGTCCTCCTCGGAATATCGATGACGCGCGGAACAAGGTTCCAGGAGCGAGGTCTATTTTTAACCGTGGTGCGTATCGCCGTCGTCACGAACCACCTGCCGTTCCGAATAGGGTTTGTTTTAGAGCTTGTCCGGCCAACGATGGGGCGCCAACGTCCCGCGCAACTTTGCAACGGAATGCAGTTCGAAATCCGCTCCGCGACGCTAATTAATACTCGCGGCTCGGGTAGAATGGACGCGTTCTAGCGTGGCTCGAGAGCTGCTTAAACGAAATATCCTTTCGTACATTCGCGTGTTTACAGGCGGCGGCACGTACGAGGGCCGGCCACAATGCCTCTGTATTTTCACCGTTATTCTACCTACTAATTCATCGTCACTTCCGTAACCGTTTCTATTCTTTCATCGCCTTCTCCCTTCCTCCTCCTCCTCCTCCATCCTCCTTTCCATCCCATCAGAAATTCTACCTCTTCACGGGAGCGGTAATAACAAAAGCAAGGTTTCGCTCGCACTTGGGCTTTCGTTTCGTCAAGCGTGGAAAGCGTGGACGTTCGAGGAGGGAGGGGAAGGAAAATTGGCTGGAGAACCGTCTTCTTGCTGGCCCAAAGTATTATCCGTGTGATGTGGAGGGTTGCTCGGCTCCCTCGCTGTATTTGCTTGCGCCGGTACGTGCATAATGCACGAGGTAAACAGTTGGATCGGACTTTGCTCTCCCTCGGGATCTGCATCGCGGATAGATCAAGTTGAACCTCGTTCTTCGTTGAACTAATCAGCTCAGTGGTAGACGAACGGGGGGATGTAGGCTGTGCGTGACAAACAGGCCCCCCCCTCAGAGGCGAAAAAAAAAAAAAGAAGAGAATTGACAACCTGAAATTTCATCGAAATTTTATTAAAGCTTGGACGAAATTATATACTCGTTCCATCGAGAACGCACAATTAATATACACGATGCAAACATTGCAACGCGATTTTTTTCTCTTCGATCAAACGCTACCTCGAATATTTTCATCGTTGACGTTTCATCCAAAGCATTCCTCCCACATTTGCATTACTTTCTTTTTTTTTTTTTTTTTTTTTGTTTTTTTGTTTTTTTGTTTCGTTTTCATCTCGACACGACGAATTAAACTTATTATGTATACGCCGTAACAAATACCGAACACAAGGAGGAAGATTAACGAGGGAAACGCATCTTCGAAACGTGTTCGTTCGTTGGCTAGTCTAATTGAACGTTACACAGAAATCTCGAATCATTTTTCAGTTGGGCGAAGGCGTAGGCCTTCGCGCAGTTGTTCCGTCCAACAATGTTCGAGAACACGGTTCCGTCCGACGATCGTCGTGTCGGTTATACGACACGGGTGTTGCATTGAGGGGAGGGCGAATTATTAACTTGTATCAGAGCGTGGAGAGGCGCGTCGCGCGAGATACGTCAACCGTCAGGCCGTGCGGTCGTCTTATTTCCACGACTCTCCTCTCCGCTGCTAGATTAAGCCGGCGAGAGTTGGCGCCGTGCCGCCGAGCGGGCTCTTTCTCCTTCGAGCTAATCAGGCCCGGATCCACCGCCCGGACCACCTCGCTCGAACACCGCCAGAGATTTCTCCCTAAAATCCGTGGCACGCGGCAAAGAAAGTTGTCCGCCGGCCTGGCAATACCGTAACCGGCAAAAAAACCTAGGGATTCGGGCTCCAATTTAGCGGCAACTCGCTACCTCTACTCCTCTCGGAATCCCGAAAAATCCTTGGACCACCTGATGATCACCGACCGTGTTCCTCCGGACAATTAACGCGAATTTTTTTCGAATTTTAAAGATATGGAATAGCTCGAGCTAGTATCTCGTGTCAGGCATCGAAATCCCACCTCGGTGATTCGCAATTAAACGCGAATCCAGCAATTATGGATATCGATTTTTTTTAGATCGTCCTTTTATCGATCGGAGAAAATATGTTCCCTCTTTGCGAATTTTCTTTTTTTTTTTTTTTTTTTTCCTTTCACAGTACGATCAGAGTTTCGATAATTATTTCCACGAATCTTTTCGACTCTTTGCCTCAAACTCTCTCCATCGATACGGGAGGGATTCGAGACGAGGGGGAGGGGGGATAAGAGACGGAGAATAAAATTTGAACGGATGGCCGAGCAGGTCGAGGTATCAATTCCGAAATGCTTAAGGATCCTAAGGTAGAGGGAGCCACGGATGATCGACATTTTCGACATCGTTCCCAACACGTTCCGGGCGATCTCGGATCGGCGGACGACGCCTCGAATAATAACCGCTTCCATAATGTCGCCGAATGGCATTCTGGGACTCCGTTTCGACGCCGCCAATTCCTTCGTGCTGGACGTCCGCCACCCTCCAACAACTTTAAACCCGTCACCTGCTCCGGACACCGTTGACACCGTCCGATTTCTTCCCAACCTCTCCAAGGGTTTGATCCCGCCTCGCCTTTTATTTTTTAAAACCTGTCAAACGCTTCGATCAAACCGCCCTCCCGACTCGCATCGACACGGTTTAACATCGAACCCTTCGCGCACCGTGCGACGGGTTCAATTTTCATCTTTGAAAATTCGTAATGTTTCTCACCATCCGTTTCTCTCGAGAGGAAAGAGAGTCGGATCGGAGTGGAATGGGAGGAAATGCAACGAGCACATAGTAACGTAGCACGCGGCCCGTTCGTTTGCAGTGGGCGAAGATGGTGGGCCGCCGTGGGCGGGCGATAAACTAGAACACGGCAGGAAGACGAGCCGGGTTTCGCGGGCCTGACGTACGACCTTCCTGACTTCCTACTTACGGCTACAAAGCCAGGCCGTGCCCCAGCCGGATAACTTAAGCAGTCGGCCGCCAACCCCTTGGTCGGTTCTGTTTAACCAAGTACAGCGGGGAAATTAGATGGGTGTTGCTGCCTGTGAGCAACTTGCGCATTCGTTGGCCCCCTTATTAAATCGCTACTCGAACAGGAGTAGCGTCCCCCGCTTCCTGTTCACTCTACCTAACATTTTCTTCGTCCCTCTTCTTGGTATTTGTGTAAAAGCTTGATATCGCGTTGCACGCGATAAAGAATAAATAAACGATAAAGAAACGGAAGGAAGGGATGGAATATGTTTTAACAGAGATGGATATAAAATATCCGTGCGCTTAAGAATCGAAGATAACTTAACCTCGAACGAAATGAAAAGATTTCTTCGTCTCTTTTGGGAGGACAGTATTTTGGAAATATTTTTTTTTTTTTTGGAACGAAGATCAATTTTTTCACTATAAACTATAAACTACGAAGATTTGGAATAACTTTTCTCTGAGGAGGAGAACATCTCGCAAGGATCTCGCGACGATTCGAGGAAGAAAGCGACTCTCGTTCAACTTTTCTTCACAATTCCAGGGGAGGGCGATCTTGAAATTCGGTGCCGAATTAAACTCGTAATCGTTTATTCAAACGACCGCCCTCTCGTCCATTACGAATGCTAGCAGGAAAGCTTCTTTCTCGAACACCGGAGACCGATCCGTGTTCGCGCGAACCGCGAGGTCGAGGAAGTTAAAAAATTCCGAGAAGGAACGAAGAAATAAAGCGCGATGCAAGTGCGGTCCACGATGGAGGGTTGAGAAAGAGAGAAAAAGAACATTTGAAGAGAGAGAGAGAGAGAGAATTAAAACGCGAAGGGAGCAAGAGAAAAACTCTCGAACGTGGCGAGAACGACGGCCGAAGCTGTTCCGGCATTCTCGAAATTTTCAAAGAATCCGCCGGCGTGCCCGTTCGAGCGTCTCCTCGCCCATTACCCCGTCTCGCTCTTCTCCTTCTCCATTTCGCGCGGTATTTCGTTCAAAGCTAAGAAAGCACGAGGAAGGAGGGAGGGGGATGCGATGGATTCCGTCGTACTTTTCTCTCCCTCCGCAATTCATCGATACTTCGCGAGAGGGTGTAGAAAGAAACCCTGAGAAAGCCGACGAGGGCAGTCTTCTCGTCCTTCTCGAGAGAAACGCCAGCTAACATGTCAGGGTGGAAATAAGGGGGTTGAAATAAAAAGGGCGGAAAGAAAAGACACAAGTGTTGTTGGAAATTATTCCGCGGGGGGAGGGGAGACGCGTTATATAAAAGACGGTGGTCGTGAAACGTGACTTCGACACGGAGAAGGAATTTCAATCAACGACTATATATCTTGGCTTTTACCAGTCGGACAATTTCCAAGAGGAACGCACAACGTCTTCCTCGGGGGGGGAGCAATGTTCCACAATGTTATTATTTGTCGATCGAAGAAGCGCCGCGGTTTATTACCGATCGATCAGCCTGCGGCCAAACGGAGCTTCTCCTCGACTCGCGACGGAAATTTTTCTCCATCCTTTCTTCCACCTCCTCCTCTCCCTCCCTCCTCCCCCCCGCCCTCTTTTAATCGGGCCACGAGTCGTTTAATCGAGTAACGAAGAAAAGTTGCGAGAAAAGTTGGGGGACCACTGAGCTAATGGCGGGTCGGTGATAAAATAGTAGTAATTACTGGGGAGGGGAGGGGAGAGGTGTAAGATAGAAAGGGCGGTAAAGTTCGAAAAGGGGGGATCGCGCGAAGATCCAGAGTTCGGGGAAATTGTAACCGCAGATAGCCGACGGTAGACAGTAGTCGTAATACTGATATCGTTTCGCAAACATACGCCGTCCCCTCTCCCCCCCTTCCCCTCCTTGGCCGGAATGGAACCGCCTAATGCGGAACGGCGATTCCGGGTCACGGATTACATTGTACCGCGACGTTAATTTCATTTCGCAAACGTTCTAAATGGACTTGGGACGCCGATACGACGTGGATCGTTCTAATAATAATTTCGCTCTGTAAACGGCCACACCCGACACCGGCCCGAGTGTCTTGTCCATCCGCCGCGATAAAATCGCAGAGACGTTTCCCGCTTACCACTCAACGCCGCTACCTATTCCTCGCTACCCGTTTCTGTCCGTTCTTATTCTGCGTTCTATGGATTTTCTTTCTTTCTTTCTTCTCTTCTTGGTAAATCGATCGCGAGGAATCGCGAGTGATAAAGGGGAGGTGTTGCGTGTCTGGCGTTCCACTCTGGCCTTCCGTTTCACCACTGTCTTTCGATCGGACGGGGAGTCGGAGTGGTCAAAAACTGGCCGAAAATCGATGATTGGCGTCGGGGATAGAAGGAGGGAGGGGACAGGATGGGCGTGTTCGCAAAAGGTGAACGCTAATTTCGTTCGCGGAACGTTCGTCGGGCGTGCAAGGCAAAGCGTGCAAGGCGATCCTCCGGATAATGGATTACAATGTAATACGATGTAATCCCCGGATCCTTTTATCTTCGAGCCGCGGGCACGCCATGTTACGCCGCGCGGCGCAGTTAATTTGCATTACTTTCCGAATCAGCGAATCAGCGTTGGCTATTTTCACCGTGTATCTCAGACTTTCATCTTAATACGCGTCACTTTGTCCTTAATCAGCCGGGCGATATGTCATTTCCTAACGAGGCGCAGCCATACCACGGCGGTGGTTAACCGCTAGAAAAGCGGGTAATCGTGCAATTTCCATGCTGTCGGCGTGTACAAACGACCGAACAGGTTGCTCATTTCCTTTTTTCTCGAAAAGTCGCAAAACAAAGTGGCAGAGAGAGAGAGAGAGAGAGAGAGAGAGAAAAGAAAGAAAGAAAAATCGATGGACAAAAAAAGCGAATGGAGAGCCAGCCTCGTCGTCGTGTCGATGATAACGAGATACAAACTGATTATTCGTTCAATTACCGGCGATCTCGCACGAGACGTCTATCAACCGTTCGGTGGATCGTTTAAACGTGGAAACGGATCACGTATCGAATTCGCCTCTCTTTCGGCACAAACGTCAACCAACGTGTTCCGATAATTGACGCGAAACTGCGACCTCGGCTAATGAGTGGCTGTAAAGCGGGGACGGTGCCGCGCGCGAATCGTGCGAAATTCATTTTTCGTCTCTCTCTCTCTCTCTCTTCGAAACTTCTTTCTCTTTCTTTCTGCAATTTTAACAAACCCTCGTTCGTTTCGCGGTAAGAGAACCGACTTCAACTGACAGGAACCGAATTACCACCGCGTCGATCCCCTCGCGTCGCCAACAACAACAACAACGATTCGAGCGAAAACGAGGGCATTGTCACCGCGCTTCTTTTATCGCGCCACGCCGCTTGACGCCACTTAATTTGCCTTATTTCCACGTAAACAAAGAGCGGAGAGGCCGTGAATTAGCCGCGGCGCGATACGGAGGACGTTACCACCACGCTCCTCGTTTGTTCGTTCGTGGCTACTAGCCACGAAAAGCGAAATCCCCCGCCAGGGATTTAACGGCCCACAATTAGACAGCTTACCGCGGAGATAGAAAAATGCACGGAGCACAATGCGTGCACGCGACGACGCGTTTTTCTTTGTGTTCTTTCTCTTCTCTTTTTTCTCTCTCTCTCTCTTCTCTTCTCTTCTCTTTTCCTTTTTTTTTTTTTTTGGAATCTCTGAAGCGGAGGGAAAGGAGGATACGCGAGACTTGAAAAAAAAGCTCGTCATCTCAGTATGAATTGTATCTCAAGTAAGATTAAGGTTGGATCGTGGTGAGGAAGACGAGGATCGAAGTCGACCGAGTTTGCGACGACTCGACGAGCTCGAATCGATTACGAGCGGCGCGGCGCCGATTATAGCATGAGGGCGTTCAAATTTGACCCGCATCTCGAACTTTGGCCAAAGTTCGAATCATCGTCGGTATATATATATATACGAAACGACCCCTCGCAATTGTAGTCAACCGACTCGACTGAGCCATCGTGCAACTGTAATTACGCCATCTGGATGGAGTGGAGCCTCGTCGCGACTCCGATTGAACCGCTTACTCCCCGGCTCACCGATTCCAGTCTGAATCGAAATTCTCTCTCGAATTTGTAAGAATGCGTCGAAAAGGGAGCAAAAGGGAAGCTTTTCGCCCTTGTTTTCGTACCAAAGATTCGGGCAATCACAGCCTCGAACGAACGAAAGAAGAGAGAGAAAACTCGGAGAGATTTTGGCCGGGTAAAGGGAAAGCGAGGGTGGAGGAATTTCGCACGGTAGACGACACGACGCATTACCCGGGGAAATATTCGGTCGCCCGTTGTGTATCGAATGTTTGCCCGTCGATTGTTTGGCCGAGCAGCGTCGAATATGCAGCGTAAGCGATAAATAAATAGCAAACACGAATCTCTCGTGTGGTTGGAGCAATAATTGCGAGTCAGGTCGATCGGTGTGGTCAACCGAAGCGAAGCGATCGTCCGTCCAACCCCCGATCCACTTTAACCGATCGTTCTTTCGAATTCCAATCGTACTTTCTAAAATGTTCCATCCAACGCCGATCCAATCCCTCCTTTCCTATCCTCCTCCCGAATTATTTCTGCCTCGATCACCTGCCTCACCGAAAATTCCACGATGTCGAATCGTTGGAAAGAAAGTGCAATTTCCGTATCTCACCATCGTATCGTAAACAGAAGGCTGTGAAAAAGGCGGTGAACGAGGTCCGAGGAGCCTCCCCTTAATTGGCACTCTGATTACTCTCTAATTGTGTATCGATCCGCGTTTAAGTGAACCAATTACCGCGGATCGCGTTTGAAGCCGGCCCCGCAAGCACTCGAGCCGCACGAGAGCCGCTTTCCACCGGAAATAATATAGGGTTGATCACGAGGAGGAGCAAGATTTCCCCCGCGTGCGTACTCGAGCATTGTCTCTGTGCGCGTGCATGAACACGCCGAGTGCTTTTACGGTTAATCGAAATCGCTCCTCTCGAAGCCGCCTTCGCCCGGGGCGCCATTCAACCCGCGGCCTCATTGTTTCCGAAAGTCTTCCAAAGGAGGCAATTTCTGCTCGATGTTCGAGAAACGATATTCGCGGCCACCTTATCGAGCCGCGACACGGAAATCGATCGCGGCCCCAGCTAAGCTTAACTTCCGCCGCATTTAAGATCATAGGTCGATGATTGGTGAAATTGATTCGCTCGTGTTTATCACACGCTTTGCTCTGCACACTGTTTAAATGGGATTAAGAGAGAAAGAGAGATCTGGAATTCTCTTTTATCGCGATGTACAACGCGATTTTTCTTCTTCTTTTTTTTTTTTTTTTTTTGAAAAGGAATTTTTAAGACCGACGCGTCTAAATTCTCGACGAATGCCTCCCTTCAAGTGGAGGATGGAAACTTTTGTGCAAGGTTACACAAAGCCGGAATAGCGGAAACGATCCTCCGCGCGGCGAGCCTTTTACCGAAATTGTAATTTCAAGGAACTGTGAAGGGGTAAAGTTTACCTTAAACGCGGTCGGTCTTCTACGGTAAACGCGTACGTGGAACGACTCATTAGCAAATGCTGTGGAGAGAAACTCGACTCGAAACACCAGAAGTGTGTATTACGTATACCCGGAGGATATGTTTAAAAAAAGAAGAAGAGAGGGGGGGGGGAAACCGTGCACCTCAAACCGATCCCGTTTTTTTCCTTTCCAAGGAAATCTGGCGCGTTTCTCTTCTCGATAAGAAAGCTAGTTTATCAAAGGAGGAAAAAAAAAAGAAAGAAATGAGAACTCGCGCGTACGAATGATAGACGGGTTCTTCGAAGGAAAGAAAGAATCGTCGCTTCGGTTGGTAAAAAAAAAAATCCGTTCCAGGAAAAATCCTTGAAACGATAAAATCCTGTGTAGCTGAAAGCGTTAAAAGCTCGTTGCGATATACATCGCCGATAAATATCGATTCCAACGCGAATACGTAAAAGCTGGCTCGGTTAAGTAACGTATTAATTTAACATCAGGGAAGAGGCATCTAAATCTAGAATAAATTTAACACGACGATTATTCTCGTTGTGTCAAAAAGCTTGTAACGCTCTTCGCTTCGCTTCGTGTCAATATTAATCGAGGTTGTCGTGTTTTCGTTCTTTAAAAAAAAAAAAAAAAAAAAAGAAAAGAAAGAAAAACGTCTCGTCGCCCATCGCGGAAATAAATATAATAGTTGCGGCACGGCCTAATTTCTAGCCGCTGCTAAATTCGATTCGCAATCGGCAGTCGTAGAACAAGCCCTAATTAAGTTAACCGGGTGCGCGCGGTACAGTATCGAGAAACTATCCCTGATTGCCTTGTTAACGGGATAGGTTAGCAGGTAGCTGCGATATCGATCTGCCGACACAGAGGAGAAAGCCTGATAAGGGCTGCAACCCTCTCGTCCACTCGAAAAGCGACTCTCTCTCTCTCTCCCTCTCTTTCACTCTCTGCTCCAAATTTATACCTACGTCGTTTGTGAATGAACGGGGTGGAAGCGAATTAATAAGATCGTGATACCGAGCCGATGTGTTATTTCGCCTCTTTGTAGATGGATCATTATTGGAATGATAACGAGAACTTTTTCTCATTCCTCTCGCCGTCGGCCCGTGCTCGATCGGCTCGGCCAGACCGGATTAATTAAATTATTCACCCAGTTTCTTCCGGCTTAACCGCCCCTTAACGAGCCGCTTTTCGCTCCTTTTTCACGGAGGAAAAGTGAAAGGAGCTCGTTCGACTGTGAAAACGAAGAATGATATAAATTGAGAGGGAATTTGAATTTTTCAGACGGGGATCCCCTTTTTCGCGCGGTTAGCTAACACGAAACGAAAAGTCACAAAGATCACACTCGTCCCTGTTTCCTTCTTTCGAATTATTATTGTTACGAGTTTTCGCTCGTAATTACGATTCTTCGCGCGTTAAGAGAGAGAACAGAGAGAGAAGGGGATCCAGCGTATGGAAATTGGGAAGGCGCACGCGTGACAAGGAAGCAGCAACGTGATTGATAGTTTTCGAGGGGAAGAAAAAAAAAAAAAAAAAAAAGAAAAAAAAGAAAGAATAAATGATCTCTGCAGCGGAGAGAACTGCTGTGGGAGGACCGTCGTTTCTTTCATGGGAGGGGGAGGGGGAGACGAATCGAGGATGGATGCGTGATGTATCGTCGCGTCGACTGAAATCATTCACGGCTCGATAACGGTCATAGAACGTGACGTGGCGTAACGGACAACTATCGATATCGTCCATGGAGCAGAAGGGGCTCGCTTCCCCCTCCCCCCCCCTCTCTCCCCCCACCCCATCGATTCATAAAATATGAAGTTTTACTCGATCGATTTTACACCGAGAGCCGCCAAGAGTTCGGGCATTAATTTCTAATTCGACGTAACGAAAACACCGTTCGAAAACAAATTTAACTAAACGTTTTCCGTGGTTCCGTGGCAAAGTAACCGAAAAAGGGAAACGAAAAGCTATTGTAACCGCGCAATAACGGCGAGAGGCTGCGTGCCGAGGTCGAGAACGCCGACGCCAGACGTAATTATGGCAGCATCGATCGGGAAAAGTGTGGTGGCAGGAATGCCTAATTTGAACAAGGGCACACACGTCCCGTGACCTCTACGTAACGAGAAGGGAAGTTGAAATTCATTGGCTCGCCTCCGACTTAAAACTCTTCCTCCCTCGTCGCGGGCTACTTGGTGGTGGTATCGTGGTGGCCGTGGAATATGAGATCAGTTTCGCGGGTAGTTTGCATAAGTAGCCGTCCGAGTTGCACACCAGCGCCATCCAACTGGAGGGCCGGATTTATTATAATACTCGTCCCCCTCCTCGTTTTTCATTCTCATTCCCACGGTGATTTTTTTTTTAATCATTCCCGCCCCGTTTTCGAAATTGAAATTATCGAATAACGAATATCGAATTTCAATTCTTGTTTACGGATAAACATTTATGAAAATAACAATTGCGCGCCGCACTCGACGCATAATTCGGCCGCTTGACAAACCGTGCACACGACCGATCCCCCGGCTAATACGGGCGCGAGCCTTTTTCCAAACAAACGGACTCTCCGATGCAAGCAGAAGAAAAAATATACCCGGATGTTTTGCATACGGATCGAACGACGGATTGTCGAGGATCGAACGAGAGAGTAACACGGGAAAATGGAGCGCGCGATAACGAGCGGAGAGCGATTCGATGTACATCGCATTCGATGGGAAAATGATACCGAAATAATGTATCGCGCCGGCAAATAGTGGATAACAACGTGTCCGTCCCCGATCTACTCCTCGTCCCTCCGCTCCTTTTTCTGTAAATCACGTCTAGCCGCCGCGTACGCGCACGAAACGCAATTTATAGCGCGAAATATCGGGCGTCAACCGAGTTATTCGCGACTCGTTACGCGATACGACAAATATTATGCAAAATGGCCACCCCGCTGCCGCGTTCCGCTCCGTTGATCGACCGACGACGAATTCGCATTCGTCATTCGCCGTAATTTCGCCGTGATTTACACGTGGTTGAAAAATATCACGCCGATCGTACACTTCCGCTCGTATAATTCGCGTCGTACGTATAATTCGTTAATGAACACACAGTCAAGGAGAGGCACGTCCCTTTTCCCTTGGAAGTAGTTTTTGTGGAAGGTGGGAGGACATGGTTGGTTAACAATTCGAAATTGCTCGATTATTTTCGTCGAAAACGGCAGTGACGCAAAGATGCAACAAGACGTATCTTGTTGCACCGAAATGAGATATAGGGTGAAATCCAAGAGCGCAGTTCGTTTACCAAGAACAATATCCATCGGCTTGACGATAATGAATGCAACTGCGCGGTTAAACCGCAGCGGTTTCGCGTCGCAACGTTGCGTTTGTACGTCCAAAGCCGCGACATACGAAATCCCGAGAAAGAAGCGGGATTAATTTATTAATAACGAGGTTTTTTGATCGCGAACGAGATCGCGCTTTTGTCCGTGTTTTCCACCCATAATCTCGTCACGTTTCCCCTCTCTCGTTTTCTTTCTCCCTGCCGGTCCGGGGAAAAAAAATAGCGCGCTACCAATTTGCGGCCCGCGATACGACAGATTTTTTTCACGTGAACGGAAGAGTGAAGCAACGGGAAATTCGTTGACCGAATCGTTTCAGAAAAGTTTCTCTCTCTCTCTCTTTTTTTTTTTTTTTTTCATCCACGTCGCTCTCACGAGGAAACAGAAATCTTCCTTCTCTCCTCAATTAGAATGCCCGCCGAATATTTCAACGACGTTTCTTCCCCCGAACGAGCGGAGATTTACGGAGACGCGCGAATTTTCTTCCCGCAAATATAGTCTCCCATCGTGATGCGTCGTCGCTTTGTCGAATGAATTCCCCCCTCCCTCCCCCCCCCTTTCTCGAAGTTCCAACAACCGTTCAGGACGAATCAAAGGACGGGGAATTTAGGCGTTGTAATTCGACGAGTTTGCGAGTCTAACGAGCCGCGTCTGACGCGCCCGTAATTTTTCCATTTTACCATTTCCGTTTTCGTTTTCCCTCGCCGCTCCGTGGACAAGGAAAAAACGGATTTCCCAGATTTTTACTCGAGGAATAGTTGATTTGAGCGCGTTTCGTGACAGCAAAACGAGCGCGAAATAGAAAACGATGAGAATCGCGCGAAGATTATAAATGAAACGATGGGATGGATTTCTCTCTCTCTCTCTCTCTCTGCAACTATTTCCTCTTTTTCTCTCCGCATACGAACGAGGAACCAGTTTGATAACGGCGAGTGTATGAGCGTACTCGATAATGATATTCGATGACACGATGTTAAAAGAAATTGGATATCTTATTTTGTAATACGTCGTCGATACGTGGATAAAATCGGGGATATATAGAATATGGGAGCTGGGATTAAAACGTTTCTAAATATACGAATCGCATTCGCGGGAATATTAACGATTTACTAGAGCGCAAGAGTAAAATAGAGAGGCTATTAAATATTTGTGGAAACGAGACGTTTCGTTTGATACGTACAGTCGGTCGCAGAAGTATTCGTAAACGTGGTGTCTCGCAAGGGGAAAATTAATTTAAGAAGGAAGAAATCTTAAATTCGAAAGTTGAAGTTTTTTCTCTTTTCTGCATAATGGGTATATGGCATTAACGAGTTGAAGAGTAATTTCGAGAAAAAGTAATTTGGAGCAAATTTATTTTTTTGATGGAAAAATTTCATGCGTGAAATCAATCCTCAAATTTCTACCATTTTTTTTTCCTTTTTTTTTTTTTCCCCCCGCGTATCGCGTGCGATATATTTCAACTAGAAATATATTTTATAACAGAGTAACAGAGCGTGAAAACTTGAATATTTCATAGTTTAATATTTCTTACTATCTATCTCGTACCAAGTTATATTTAAAATAATTTATTATACCATTATTAAATATAAATTATTACTCCACCATATACGATCCATCTACATATTCACAATGCAAAATAGAATTATTGGTTTTTCGATAACACGACTTATTAGTTAAATTCGCGACTGACTATACACGCCACCAACTAAAATTACTCTCGATGAGATTAAATCAATGAACGGGGATAGATTACGATCCCGATGCGAAGCAATTTCGTTTAAAACTTATTATTATCAACGAAATCGTCCGAAACTTGATATTCTCTTTATTCTCTCTCTCTCTCTCTTCTCTCTCTCTCTCTCTCTCTCTCTCTCTCTCTCTATGTATATATATATATATATGCTTTTTCTACGATGATGCGCACGTACTCTCGAAAAAAAAAAAAAAAGAAAAGGAAAGAAAAGAGAAGGAAAAGGAAAAAAAAACTTTATAATTTTTACCGTCGCCTTGTCAGCGAGCGAAACTGCCACGAAAGTTGTTGGGAAGCGGTTGAGGAAGGCGCGGGACAGCGTAACGGGACGGTTCGTGCCTCTTTTCCCAGTCGTCCGTCACAGTAACCGAGTGCATAATGCACGCGGTGCAACTACTTTGCCGAACTGAAAAATGGAACATGGGCCGGGACAGCTGGTGGAGCGCATCGAAACGCGACTCTCCCTCCAACACCACCGTCGTCCTCTCCATCACTTATTTAACGCGGTACGCCCGGCTGATGCCTTCGCAGCCGTCCAAACGCCCCCCGCGACCTTCTATTTTTCTTCCTCTTACTCTTATAAAAGTCCGGCGGCCTTTTCATTTTCCTCTCCAATCGATCCTCCTCCTCCTCCTCCTCCCTCACTCGTGAATCGATCTTCGCGCTCGGGAGCAGATATGCCGCTTCCTCCTGCGATGTGTGTGGATATTTCGGTTGTTTTTCTTTCTTCTTCCCCGGCCTCTTCGTTTATTCCGAGAAAATATGAGGAGGATAATTTTAAATTATTATTGATCGAACAAAGCGTGCTACTCTCGAAAGGGGGATAGGGAGAGTTCTGGAAAATGTTTGGTTTCGAATCGAACGCACCGACCAAGTTTTTCGTGGATCGAGGAAAAGGGGATGGAAGTTTATCGAGATCGTTTCGAGGGATCGAGATATAAAGTATCCGGGAAAGATTCTGAACCGCGGACTCAATGATTCGTAAACTTTTGGCCGAGGCGGTGTGTACTTGGAGGAGACGAAGAAACTTTCCAGATCGAACGTGTCACACTTATCTCCTTATGAACGGTCCAATTGGCCCAAACAAACCGGACTTTCCGACGTCGCGATCCGAAATCGCGATCTCCGTTCGAGGACCTTTCGCGAGATAGACTTCAATTTTTCTTCCAATCTCTCATTTTTTTTTTCTTTTTCTTTTTTCTTTTACTTCTCTTCTTTTTCCTTTTAACGAGCGACGCGATAGAAATCGATCCCAGCCAAGGGGATATAATCTCGACGGCAAAAGAAAAATCGAGACTAATTACCGACGACATTAGCAGACGGTTGGCCAGACAGATTTCGCGTAAACGGATTTGAGAATTTTTTTGCACCGGCTGCGGTGGCCGCGTTTTTCCCTTCGCCGCGGTCAGAGCCAATCAGTGACGGATGCGATTTACGATGAGCCGAGGTGTGTCGCCACACTCTGATTGCCGCGATAACGATTTCTTCGACCGCTTCGATAATTGACGCCCCGATCCCCAAGCCCTGCCGTTTCGGGTCCCGTTCGTTTGTACTGCTACCGCCGCCACCACTGCTCCTCCTCGACCGCGCTAGCCTGGCCTCGAAGAAAAGAGACAGTAGTGGTAGTAGTAGTAGTAGTAGTAGTGGAAGTAGTAATAGTAGTAATAGTAGTAGTAGTAGTAGCGGTAGTAGAGAGTTCTCGTGGCGAAATTTTTTTTCCATCGGCCTCCACGATTTATCGATCCGGCCGAGAGCGACGCATACCATCGAGAGGAACCATCGTCCAATAATATTTCACCCAAGCAAGAAATTTCTCCAAAAATTAAACCCGAACGATTCCCATCCGAAATTTCCTCCCTCGAACCAAATCTTTTTTTCTTCTTCCATTTTCCAAACGGAGCTGTACGGGGCGATGCGCGGTTCCAGGATAGTTGGCGCCGACAGCCCCAAACAACTTACCGTTATTACGAAACGAGAGGGGAAACGAGATAAGGATAACGTCAACACGAGTTTACGCGTCTACTACTTTTACTTGCGTCGCCGTCGTGACGAGGAGGACGCGCAGCTACCGAACCCTCGTAACCCTCGTCGTCGACGACGAGTCTGTATCGACGACGCCCCCTCCAATTGCTTGAGGTCACCGACACGGCGTCCAGAATCTCGTAAACCTCGTCGGCCGGCCAACCACCATCGCGGATAACATCCTCCGCGTGGGATGAATTATTTACACCGGAATGGGAAAAGGGGGAGGAATCGCCGTGTTTTTCTTTAAGCGAACGAGCCGCGTAACGAGCCCCGTCCAATGGGATTTCGATAAGTTTCCTCTCCTCTCCTCCTCCTCCTCGATGCTCGGAGGATAGTTGAGATTGATGGCCGATTCGGTCGGATGAAACGGTGTTACGAAGCGATATAACGATCGTAATCGCGAGGATGTTTTCCTTTCGTCGAGAGGGAGGAAAGGAGGGGGGGGGGGGGAATATTCTTTTTACGTTTACGATGACGATTCCCCTCGGAGTGATCGGCGATGATACGAGCGGGAACGTTTTTTCCTTTTTTTTTTTTTTTCTATAAGCTAGAATCACTTCGAGTTATTTACGAGTCGCGTCGGTGGACGGATGCCCTCCTCCTGCGTCCAAGGATGAAGGAAATCCGGAGGAAAAGGAGCGCGACGAGGGAGGGAGGGGTGTGGTGAAGCGGTCGTAACAAAGCGACTTTATATTTTTCCAGTTGATGGGACGTGAATGGGACGGGAGGGAAAGGAGGAGGATAATCGTAGGGAATACGACGTCTCTAATGGAACGAGATTGTTCGAAATTCAGCAAAGCGGAAAAGCGCGGCTTAATCCCCGCGTTTGTCAAAGGGGAGCGGTCATTGAAATTAACAATTCCCTAGGCGGGAAATTAAAAACGGAAATTCGTTCTTCCTTTGACCGCGCTCCGCCACGCGATGAAAAAGTGATCAACGTCGCTCAAATTGAACCCGGCCACTTTCGTATATACGTCTTACCTTCAATCCACGTGCTTCCATTAACTTCCTCTTTTTCTTCCTTTTTCTCCTTCCAACCGACGGTCAAACTCCTTTTTCAAAATCCAAGCGTGGCTGATGCTTTTCAGGAGGCGCGTGTTTAGTCCGATTTATTAGTCCGACTCGAAGAGGAATCTCGGTTGAAGGAATCTCGCGATAGGATACGTTCCCCGGGAACGGAAACGGAGGAAAAACGGGGATTGAACGAGCACAATTGCGTCGTTCGTCGAACGGATCGACCGGTAAGACACTTCTCGGTGACACGACGTAGTAAGGAGAGCACGCGTAACTGAAAGCGGAGACGGATGATTAATCGCTCAGGACGGCCTTCCCCCTCCTCTTTCTTCCGTGAACGCTTCTACCTGTGACGTTCTATCAATATTTTCGTTTCTGTACTTATAATGACTTCGTCGTAGCCTCGTCTCTCCTTACGACCTCCAAAATAAAACAAGTTTCGCGATTCTCTGTCCTCTGTTCGCTGTTCTTTGTTGCTTTCTATCTCGCATTACTAGAGGACAAGTTTGATTTTTTAAAACGATTCGATTTTCCTTCGATGGAGATTACGCGTAAAAAATTGATCACGTTGCGAAGAAATTTCACATCCGAAATATAATGGAGAACGAACCTGAGGTAATCGCGTGTACCATATATATATATATATGCATATACGGAAAAATCGATGTATATTCGCAACTTTCTTCCGGATAAAAATGAGTGCATGCAAAATTCATTTAAAAATCCTCCACACCTTATATAAATTTAAAGAAGAAAATCCCGCCACGGTTGGCGAATTACTAGGAACGCGCGCAATTTTTCATCCCCGCATCCTACAAAGTCGGGCGGTAAGGTCAATATCGCTTTGTAACACTGCGCAGCGGTGGCGTTGCCTTCTCCTCTCCCCGAGCGGTGGCACGTTGCATTCCCGGGCGCGAGGATAATAGAAATAGGAGCAAGGATCGGGCAATCGAGGGGATTTTCGCAAGAAATTCCACGACTTCTTCCCTTTTCCCCGCCTCCCTGGTGGGGAGGAGGTCTTGAACCGGAGAGAAAAGTGGTTAATTGTATTTTCCGGGGGAGCACGTCCGACAGAATGCAATTTCGATCCGTAAGTGGAACCAGCTGGGGATAGTTTTCAAGCTGTTCGTGCGTTGGAGAGACACGAGTTGGGAAAATATAAAACGCGAAATATATTAGCATTGGATAGGGAGGGAAGTCGTTATCGCGCCGCTTTGACGTGCAAATGCGTCCGCTGTTGGAAGCTGTTGGCGAACGTCTATTTCCGGCGCGACACGCCTTTCGTCACCTCTCGCGTTGTTTCCCATCGGACAATTTCCCTTCGATTTCGTTTATGAAACTGCACGCCCCTCTCTCTCTCTCTCTGTCTGTCCAGGATTCGTGGACAATAACGTCGTGCGATCGTGGCACGATTCGAAGATTATTTTTCCATAAAAGACACGCATAGGTGATAGATAGATGGATATTTTTTTTCCACACGAGGATGCGATAATAAATTCAACCCTCCTTCCCTCCCTTTCGACGGTATCTAGAGGAAGCGTGGAAGCACTTAACCGTTACACTTTGACAAGCCTTACAAGCTACGGGCACGCAATAAAACTTGCATCTAACGTTCGTTTAAAGTTTCCGCTGGCAAGGGCAAGAAGTTAATCCCATCCCGGTGAAAAACTTCCCGAGAGAGGAAGGAAGAAAGAGAGAGAGAGAGAGAGAGAGAGAGAGAGAGGAGAGAGGAGAAGAGAGGAGGCATCTCGTTGCCGTTCGACTGCTTCTTAAACGCTTACAACGCCAACCGATACTCTTCAATCTCTTTGACGGGGAGGTGTATTCGATTTTCTCGAAACTCTCGTGTACCAACTTACGTCTCTCTCAAGTAGTAGAACCAAAAATCCCCGTTTTTCCTTCCCCGGACTTTATCCTCCCGGGCAAAAAGGAAGAGAGAGAAAAAAAAAAATGGGAAAAATTTCGTTTCGAACGGAGTACCTTCCTTTTTCTTTCTTTCTTTCCTTCTTTCTTTTTTCGCTCAATATCACCTCTCCTCAAGTTTTTACACTTACTCGGAGAGAGAAGACTCGAAACAGATAGAGAGGAGGAATATCGAGGAGGAGGAGGCGAAGAAGTGGACCGAAGAAGTCGAAGAAGATGTAAATGTTTCTTGCTCCGCGCCAAGAAATGGTTCGATGATTCTTGCGTCGCGCGGTGTGTGGGCAGCACGGCGGACCTCCATCGTGGGCCCCTCGCCTCTAAAAGAAAGGCGGAAAGGGCGGTCTCGGGGTCCGGAGGGAGGAGGGAGGGGGGGAGAGAGAGGGAGCGCGGGGGGAGGGGAGGGAGAGGCCGGGGGCCTCACACGGGGCCCGGCGTGAGTCCCGACGCGAGGAGGTCTCAATCTTACGGGATACGCCGCGAGCTCGGTCCGCGCGCGCACACACAGGGTGGTTAAATAATTTCGTCGCTCCGAAATCGAATACGCGTTCTCGTATTATATTTCGATTTATATTTCGCTTCTCGATCATCATCGGGCACGGGTAACGAGCGTTGGAATGGAACGGAACGGTCGGGATTCGGGAAGAATTTTTCTCGATCCGTCCTACCTCGATGCGAGGGTAAATATCGCGCGAGGAAATTACGAGGTTGGAGGGAATCCTTCGCTCGATGCTTTGATGCCATTGTAATGGCGAAAAATGGAAAAAAAACGGGAGCGTTTTTATACGATGGATGGATGGATGGATGGATGGTGAAAATTTATTTTCCCTCGAGTATACCTTGAGTTTTCATTTCCTCTTGTGTCTTGTGAAAAAGGGGAGGAATTGAATTTCATTTGCTCGTGATTGGGAGGGGAGGGAGAAGGATACGTGGTACGCATGGTATCGTTTCTCTCTCTCTCTCTCTCTCTCTCCCAATAACGATATCCTCTTCGCGAATGATCCTTCTTTCTTTTTCTCCTCTGTTTCACTGTTTCACCGGCAAAGCGAAAGACACCCGAGTTGAACCCGTTGCGGCCACCCTGTATGCCTGTACGTGTTCCACGCGGAGAGATGTATGCAGAGTTACGGCAGGAGACAGAGAGGGACAACGGTGTAGAAAGAGAGGTAAGGGAATCGGAGCGGTACCGAGCCGAGTTTACCATGATTAATCGGCACCGCCTACTTATCGTGTTAGATTTAGACGGGTGGGCCCGCAGGGGCCAGCAGCCCTTGTATTTCGGCCACCACAAAGAGCGTGGCCGCGAATGATTCATTGGCTCGCGAAGAATGCACGACACATCGACTCGACGAGGGCAGCTTTTTCGGAGGCGAAAAGCCGACCGAGATTCGATAGATCCTCGCAAACTCTTCTAATTATCAATAATTCTTCGTTCGTTCTCGATTTAATTTCAAAAAGAGAAAAAAAATAACGATATCCTCGTGTATCGTTCACCGCAATCAAGAATATTCGACTTTATCCTCTTTCAGAAATAATCGGTCTCGGTTTCAATCCCAATTCCATCGAACGTGGCGAAATGTTTAACCAGCGTTCGAAATTCCATCGAACGAAACTCGACGATAATTCCGACGCGAGTCGCGTCTCAATCGACGAAAAGCATCGTTAAGAAAAGAAAGTTGCTCAGAGCTGAATACATATATATATATATATATCTATTTAGCCACTCGATCCCGTTCGAGGCACACGATTGTCTCTCCGACCGCTCGTCGCGAGATCGTTTCCCCAGTCTAGAATCTAGTCGATGAAGACGGCGGGCGGAAGTCTAGGTTGCAAATTGGAAGCTGGCAACTAGTCGAAGTATGCCCCGAAGCGGCCGCCGCCGCTTCCTCTGTCGGTTGGGATCGGTTCGTCGTCGTTGTTCCACGCACTCGCGAATAAATTAATCGGCCGTTCAAAGGGCGCGAGAAGAGACGGATCCTCTTCTCGCTCCTTCTCGTTCCATTCCCTCTCTCTCTCCCTCCCTCCCTCCCTCCCTCTCATCCTCTTATTCTCCTGCCGCGTTCCGCTCGGCTATATAATTATGACATTAGCGGGCAATTTCGCTTCCCTTATAGTTCTCCCTCTTCGATCTCTGTCTCTCCTCGGACAGGCTGGATCCTCCGCTCCCTTTCTCCTTCCCCGACTGGTCCACGTCTGCTGCTCCGTCTGCCCGATTGCTCCCGGCGGTGCATCGGTGCCAGACTCCGTGTCCCAACGCGAATTCGAAGATTCCCTTTGAACCACTCCCACTCCCGCGGACACTCCCACATGATTGACTATGAATATTTATGCCCGATATATTCGCGCGCCCCTTACTCGATAACGTTTAAACTTCTCCCTCGCCTAACCTGACCCGCTAAACACCTTCGAGCGACCACGAGTTTCGACCACGAGTGTCAATGGTTCGCTCGTCGCCTCACTCGGAGGCGAGTATCGATATTGCCAATTCTAGCGCGGTTGCGATTTCCCTCTTTCACCAGCTAATCTCCTAATTATTAAAAAAAACCTTGGCTGGGAGAGGATGGAAGAGGATGGAAAAAGGATATCGAGAAATTAATTAATTAACGGGGACGAAAAACGTCGGTGCGCGTTGGAAACGATGGAAAGTTTGGAAATTCCGTGGCGGGAGGGGGAGGGGAGGGGGGACGTTTAACGGTGTACGGACAACATTAAGGCCAGCTCTCACGTGCGTGGTTATCGGTGGCTCTAGCCACGGTGAACTGGTCTAGGCTGGTGGCCGGCCAGAGCGGAGAGAAGGGCCAACCAGGGAGAAGAGGGAGAGAGAGAGAGAGAGAGAGAGAGAGAGAGGCGTGAGAGCTGGTCGGGTCCCATAATGCCACGGGATTCGATGTGGGAACCCATAACCCAGCCCGAACGCCGATTAGTCCTGGGCCACCGCGTTGTTTACTCTGGACAGCTCCTCCCTGCCACCTAGTTTACGTTATTATATATGTTCGTCCGCGCAGCCATCGACCGCCAGCGTGGACCGACCCACCACCGTCGGCTTTTTCAAACCGTACTCTCTCTCTCTCTCTCTCTCTCTCTCTCTCTCTCTCATCCTTGACCAAGCCGCGCGAGAGGATCGTTCCAATTCGATCGCCACGCGCCAATTTCTCCATCTCAAATTTGTCTCGAAAATTTTCGATTCGGTAGCTTTGTTAGTAGTAGTAGTAGTAGTAGTAAGGCCTTGTGATAGGCAGCAATCGATGCAACGATGCATTTATTATTAAGAGGATCAGAAATCTTCCGCCACGGGATCGAACGCTGGAGAATTATTTCCAAAATAGCTCGTCTTGTTAGTGGAGTGAAATCTTGCCATGCGACTGATCGTCCCTCGAATGATGGACGAGGGAATTGGAGGTAGCTGTAGTCGATCGCCCTCGGCTCCCTCCAATTTCCGGGGACACGCACACACACACACACACACACACACACACATCCCGCAAAATTCGAAAGATAAACTCTCCTTATTATTGTTGCGATAATCGTGAACGTCTGGCCAGGTATCGAGGACGAGGCTGGCGTCGTTCCAGGATCCATCGGAGCGAAATTATTCCGTTATTTTGGATCGAGCGCGAAGAGGAGCAAACAGGAAGAAAGAGGGGCAGGTTTTTCTTACGGGGGCGGCATCGGGCTTCCCCCGTTTCGGCATTCGGTGAGAATTCAAGTGAGAAATGGAAAACGGGGCAACGTCCGTACTTTTTTCCTTCCTTCTGCACTTTTCCCATTACGCGCCGCACGTATTACCTCCCCGCCCGTCCCACTCGTTCTCTGAGTGCATTATTCTTTGAAAAATATACGTATCCTCGTTAACGCGATCGAGAATCTTGTTTCGTTGTATACCCGAAATTTCCTTCTGTTGGTTGGTTATGCAGCGGTGAACAATAAATAAGAAATATATACGGATTTAGGGTATATTTTGGTTATACGGTGAGTGCACGTGTCGGGGTACAGAACGACAACCGAAGATCGCGTATCGAAGATAAACAAAAGGATGCCAACTGCGGAAAGTAGTAAGACTGCTAGCAACGTTCAATAATAGAATTGTATATAAAATTTCAGTGAACTTTATATATTTCATAACACGTTCGACGAAAGGACTAAAAGAATCGGCGAATAATACGATATATTATTTTCGATCGATTCTTGCCGAGCATTCGTTGGATTGGAAATGCAGGTACAAAAATACATCGATCCGTCAATGAATTCAAAGCTCGCGCTGTGTAGCGGCGAGATCGTGATCGAAGGGGATCGCGGATAAGAGAAACTGTAAAATCACCGAGGCAAAGGGATTAACAGTGAGGGGGCGGCTAGGAGGCGTCGCTAATTCGGGAATTATTTGGGTAAATAACGTTCTCGTTCCCCGTGATTGTCGGCCGAGGATTTCGTGGGAAATCCGCGCCACGACTCTCCAACGCTTCCGAATTCTCAGGGAGGAACCGAGGTGAGAGGTGAACCTCTTGTTCCATCTCCCTCTCAACGACCGCGCCCGACCTTGTTTGAGTTTTCCATTAGGAAAAAGCCGTTGGATCTTCTTTAATCTTGTTCGCCTCCCCCTCCCTCGCGTTTCATTCCCTCGCGAATCGCACTTTAACCGATCTTCGTCTCCCGTCTTTTTAACTCGATCTTATCTCATCGGGCTTAACGGAAATTTGTTGCGTTAGGGGAGCGGAGGGAAGAATCTTTAAACGAATAAAATATAAAATATAATTATCGGTATAGGTAGAGGTATCGGTGTTTCAAGAAAGTGTTCCAAGAAATTGTTCCGAGAAGAGAAAAAATGATTTGAAAACTACGAGGCGAGGGCTTCGTGGAATCTTTAAACGAAAAACGATATAATTGTCGGTTTAAAAAGATTAACGTATGTTCCGAGTAGTATTGAAAATCGAATAAATCGAATTTGACTTGAAAACGGACTACGAGGCTTCCACCACATTTGTCGCGTTAAGGAGGAAGAATGTTTAAACGAACAATATAAAATATAATCGTGGAGATATATCGGTGTTTAGCGAAACGGCGAGGGCTTGAACAGCTTCCGCTTGCTCGAAGGAGGAAAGAGGGGTTGATTCGAAGTTTCGTCGACGAGGTTTTCGGCCGCGATCGAGGGGAAATTCGAATCATCGGCCTGATACCCTCCGCCGTTCCTCTCCAAATAGGGGAGTGAAATATTAACCATAGTTCACGTATCGTTCACGATTCCCATTTTCATACGAGAGAAACTACGACTGATCCGTGACGCTACATCGCGGAACATCGTAAAAAACGAGAAAGAGAGAGAGAGAGAGAGAAAAGAGGGAGGAAAAAAAGCGATATCGTAGAAATAAGGGAAGCCCCGCGTTTTATTACCTTCGAGGAAGGGAGGAAGGGAGGTGGATAGAGAAAAGGAAAAAAAAAAAAGAAAAGGAAAAGAGAAGAGAGCGAACGTGCTCGAGATCCGTTCGAGGTATGCGATGCGCGCGTTTAAAAAAGCGGAGTTGATTCGAGGATGCAATGGACGAGTCGTTTCGTCGTCGAGGGCATCGATCTTGCGAAGCGAACCGAGGTTTTCGTAGCTTTGGAGCGCTTCTTCTTAGATACGCATTCGAACTCGTAGGTTCGAAGCAAAAGCTCGGCGGAGGGGAGGGACCAGGACGGCCCCTCGACGAGGAGGTTTTGCCACTTGGAAAGCGGATCCGTTCCGAAGGGAGATAAGGGAGGGAGTCATTTGTTTCGGTCAATCCTCCGAGCCTTGTCCTCTTGTTTTGCATCGGTTCGAATTTACGTGGCAAATGATGGATACGGTTCGAAAACACGGGCAAACACGTTTCTTCGAGCTTCATTTTTCAACGACGAGCCCAGCTGCTCGTTTCGAGAGTCGAATCGAGGAAGGCGCAATATCTTTCCGCGGCTCGTCTCGACGCGGCGCTTTCATGAGACGTGAAATTTTCTTTGTTTCCTTGCCGGGAAGAGGAAGGGGGAGAGACTTAATTGCCCGTATTGGGCCGGTTTCAAAGTCCCGAATGGAACGAAGCGGAGGGAAGTCTTGCCAATCAAACGATCGTCCGTCGAGGCGCGGATACAACGAGGATATCCTTGTTGTTGTAACTGGTCGTGGAGCATGAAAGAGGAAGAGAGGGTGGAACGAGGTCGAATAGAATACGAAGGTTACGAAGGCTCGCGGTCGGATAAAAGCGATTCGTTGGAACGAAGAAAGGGTTTCTGACGTTTTCGTCGAAAGCCAACCTTTTCGTCGAAGCTTACCCCGCGGAAGCTTTTTTTTTTCTGACGGAATCGGGAAAGAAAGCGGCGGAGAAAGAGAGGCGGAGGAATGGACAAAGGCTCGCGACCTGACGCCTTCTAAGGTGTACGGAGCCAGAAACGGAGCCACCTCTCATCGAGCACCTGGGATTCGCTTCTTTCGCTCCTTCTTCCTCCACTTCTTGCCCCCTTTCGTCCTTTTAAGGGGGCACATTGCCTCGCCAAATCTTTCCACGTTGCACACTCTTTGCTACTTTTTGGTACTTTTTTTTTTTTTTTTTTTCCCCTTTTCGTTTTTCTCTCTTCGTCCGCCACGAGGAAAGTTTCAAAGTCGCTTCATCCGTATATAATTCCCGGATCGTTGACAATCGCGTTCCCTCCCTTGTTCAAAGGACTTTGGAAGAAAGGGGAACGGACAATAGGGGACTCCAAGAAGGAAGACACACGGAGCTTTTGCCTCCTCGAAAGCTTGTCCCTCCTCCTCCTCCTCCTCCGACAAATTAAAAAAGCTTCCCTTTATTTCTGTTCCAACGATGATCCAAGGAAACATCGACGCAGAGAGAGAGAGAGAGAGAGAGAGATGAACGCGAAGAAAGGAGATCAGCTCTGGTCTGGATTCTAGAGTGGAAGTTTGGCAAGTGATCGAGGTAGGACGAAGGTGTATCTTCGGCCGATCGCGGAACGAAGAGATTCGGGAGAGTGGGGGAGATGGAGGGGGCGAGGGGGCGAGGGGGAGGGAAAGAGGACAGAAGCAGAGGCGGTTTTTCAAGCGATCGACCATAAACGGGCGAAGACAAGGCTGGCTGTAAATGGCCGGCGACTGGAACCACGATGCCACGTGTACGCTCGTGCTCATAAGTCCTGACATAGCCCTCTCGCGAGCGGCTATCTTTTCGACGAATCGTCCTTTTTACGTCTACGCTTCTGCTTCTGCTGCTGCCCGCGGCCGCATTTGCAATCGCGCGGATGGAAAAGGAGAGAGAGAGAGAGAGAGACCCTCCACGGATGAATATGCACGATAATCCTTAGAGAACGAGAGAGAGAGAGAGAGAGGCTGCCCCGTTTCCGCATACTTTCAATTACGATCTACGTCCTCGAGTTTTAAAACTCGCGTCACACGCAATCATTTGGACATCTCCACGCGGTATAACCTTCTTCCCTCTGCAACAATTTCCATCATTGTCTCGACGAATGTCCCTCGCAACGATTCGTTACGTTATGGAACGTTGTTATGCGCGCTTTTAACCGAAAGATACGGGCAAAATTCTCTCTCTCTCTCTGAACGATATTACCCAACGTTTGTAAAAATCTCGCCATCTTATTTCGAGGCGGAGTTTGTACAGCTTAATTGCGATTGATACACGCGGATTCGAATCCGCGAATACATTACCTCCACGCTATGCTTTGTTAATGGTCGTTACGTGTACGTGTATAGCCGTTTGGTTGCGCAGTTACATAGGCAAACGTCTATCTCCAACGTAAACGCGAGCGCGCAGGAGGTCGTGGTTCACCTGCTCCTCGGGGAAATCCGTAACAACGCACAAAGACGCTTTGTCGGTGGTGTCGCTTTCCTTTGAAAGGGGGCGTAATCAAGTCAGCCACGTCCGGAAGATCGTACGTACGTGCCGGACCCCCGATTCGTGAACGCCGCCTCTTTGTGTGCGCGTCCCGATCCGACAACGTCTTCGCGTCGTAATCGCGTCTAACGATCGTGCGATCTTTTGCCGTCCCGTTTCCACTTCGAGGTGAAACGGTGTACTCGCCGTACTCTCTCGCCATCCCTTTTTAAATCCGTATCTCGTGGTAATATTTGGGAGGATCGAGGTGATTCGCGTTGATAGGAAATTCGCCAATTTCGACTTCTTTCGACTCTTCCCTCCGCTCTCTATTTGCTCTCCTCCTCTCCCTCTCTTCCCGGATTCAACGCCGATTTCACCCTTCAATACCGTCACGTATTTTCTAGGTGTATTTCTTTTTTTTTTTTTTTTTTTTTTTTTTATTATTATTTTATTATCGTTCGTTCATTTCATTTCCGTCCGATTACGCGCACAGTCGATATCGAATTAAACAAATAAATATAGCGGAACGTTATCGCCGCGATATTTTGTATCACGCGATTTTTATATTATCGGGGAACGGAATTATTAGATATTTTATTACGCGAAAACAGTTTGTAAAAATATCGGAGTTATCTCGGCGGTAATAATTAGCAGACCTTGGTGGGCTGCGCTTGGGTAATCTGAACGAGGGGGTGGGAGAGAGGGGAGGGGAGTATAGTCGGTTTTTATCGAAATCACGTCGATCCGAATGCGGAATATTGGGTCGGATCGTTTGAAAAGTAAATCTGATATTCATTATGCTTTCAACGTCAATTCTGACCAATAGGGATATACGCTCGTGTAATTTGCGAATTACGCTCGGGTACTTTATAATCAATGGATCGGTCCGGTTGATTAAATCGTTTAATTTACCATTTACAACGTCGTGGTGGCGGCCGCGTCGCTGTGTGTTAAAATTATAACAAAATATAACAAGCAATTGCTTATTCCCGTTAATTGCAACAGTTCTATCATACAAAATGTATTCAATGAACAGCTCGGATGTTGCAATTTAATCCCATCTGATTTAGAAGTTTTGCACAGGGATTAAGCGCAGCGTTAATCCAACCGTTCTCGTTAAATATTTAGAAAAGTGCAAAGTGACGACACCTGTAGCTTCGGAATGCAAAGAGCCGAATGGCGAATGGAGTTTCGCGAGTTGCAATTCAATTTCCACTTCCCTTCTATGGAATCAATATTTGGTATGCGGAATAGATTTCTCCTGTGTCAACTGCAGAATTTCTTTGATCAACTTATGATAAGCATTTCGATTCTGTAAATTCTTCGTCTCTTTTTTTTTTCTTTTTTTTTTTCCTTCCTTTTTTTTTTCTAGTTTCTCTCTCGAGTCGTTAAATATATGTATATAGAATTGCGTTGAGTAAAGACGAAACGCGTGGAAAATTTTACGAACGATTCGATTGTTATTAATGAGAAAAAAAATGAACATACAAAATTTTATGGAAATTTGATAAATTATAATATCGATAAATTGTTGTTTAGAATATGGAAAATATATAGGATTTCGATATTTCGAATGAAACGTTCGTTCTTAATTTACCAACAGTTATCACATAGAATGATTTTGTTTGTTCGAGTTTCATTTATGTGCGAAATATTATATAAAATAACATAATTTCGTTTCGATCTTCGTACGTATAATATAACGTAAACGTTTCAAAAATTATATATAAATTTAAGTTTTTATTAATAATTTAAATTTGTACACTTTAAATATCCACGAATATTTCAAGTATGCAAGCTTTATTTAATTATCCGATGTTAATTCGAATAATTAAATTTATTTGCATTTATTTTTTAAAAATTAATATCACATAGGAATTACAAAATTTTCCTTACTTCTAATTCTTCTTTGCAAGTTTTCGATTATTAATTAGATACCGGAGCCATCTTTTGAGCGTATAAATACGCGCAGAGCGAGTATAGACAAGGAAAGCATGATAATTAGAGAAGGATAGAGATAGGGTAAAAATATTGAAATCAGCGCCATCTTCAGAGTGCCGCAAATGAAACTCAATATATAAGGACAGAAAATAGTGCGAGAAGGATAGAGATAGGATAAGAATTGATCGTCAGCGCCATCTCTCGAGTGCTAAAGATATTAAAGTAGCAAGGATTAGGATTTGAGCGCCATCTCTCGAAAATTTTTGGAATGATTTTTCGAAGAAATGTCTTCGAAATCCAAGAGATGGCGCTAACTGTTAATTCTTACTATATCTCTGTCCTTCTTTCACTATCTTCTGTCCTTTCTTTGTGTGTTTCATTTGCGGCACTCTGAAGATGGCGCTGATTTCAATATTTTTATCCTATCTCTATCCTTCTCCCACTATTTGCTTTCCTTGTCTTACACGTTGCGTAAAATATATAACATAGATAAAGGAATAAATAAATGAATAAGTGAATAAATAAATAATTAAAAAAAGAGGAAAATAAATAATGTAATACTGATTATATAAATAAATAGAATAAATAAAAATAGATAAGTAAAGTAAATAAAATATTATACGAATAAAAAAATAAATGAACAAATGATTAAGTAGAAAATGAAGCAATAAGTAAATATTAATTAAAAAATAAAACGAATAAATAAGAAATATATATATATAATACAAAGAAATAATATTAAACATTAATTTAAAATAAAAATGTTATAAAAATAAATGATTAAAAAATATTCTCTGTGTTATAAGAATTTAATTAATACGTGTTATAAATCGTATCGATCTTACTCGTACGAAAGTTCGTTTGGAAATGATCGTCCTCACGTGCCTTGTATTTATATTATATATTACAAACGAAAGTATACGTTCTTCGTTGATTGTATTAAATCTAATTTTCTGAATATTTTAATAATTCTTAAATTATTATAATTAATTTATAATTTTTATAATAATAATAATTTATTACAATAAAATATTGATATATTTTTGCAACTAAAATTGCATTTATTCTCCTTCAACATTATTTTTTTATTCTTTTATCTTTTCATTAATTTATTTATTTGTTTATTAATTAGTTAATTCGTTTATTCCATTATTTATTTGTTTATTTATTCAATTATTTGTTTATAGATTTTTTTTATTAGCTTATTAATTTCTTTTTTTTTTTTCTTTTACTTCTTTAATGTATTCGTTTAAATTTTAAATTTTTTGTTTCTTTTTTATTTTTTTATTTAATTCTTTATATTATATATCCGTTTTATATATTTATATTATTATATTATTATATATTATATATAAATGATTAATCAATATAAAAAACTCTTTTGTAAAATGCATCATATTTTATTTTATATTAATAACATAATATAAACTTTCATATTAATTTTTTTATATCGTTAATCATTTATTACGAAAATTACAAGATTAAATATCAAATTCAATTTTTAAAATTGGACTAAATGCAAACAGACTAAATGCTAATCAAACATTTCGATTTTTTTACACGATCGGTATTATTTTATTTCAGATACGTGAAATCTCGTAGAATTTGAAAGTATATTTTATACTTTATCTTCTTAAAAGCTGAAAGGATTGTTAAAGAGCAAATACCACTAGTGCTCTCTACGTTATCAACCATTGGCAAAGTTATAATTCCTCTTGACGGTCATCGAAATAAAAGAAAACTTCTTCCTCGTATTTTATTTCGTCACTAAAAAAAAAAAAAAAAAAAAAATCAATCCCAATCTCGTCTGTTTGCGAAAAATTGTAAAATTCTCAAATGTTTGCCAATGGGAAACGCAGGAATCGATGATTGGACAATCAGGCAGTTTTAAACGGGGGTGGAGGAGGAGGATAAAGCTGGAAGAGGAGAAAGGCAGATTCGGTAAGGGGTGGCACGATCCACGTGACGGACGAGGTCGCAAAGACGCGTTATTCAGATTTTTCTATTCGATTATGCAAATTAATGTGAGATACATAAAACTGTCTACGGGGATGGCGAAGGGACGACAGTCAAGAGAAACGATTTTTATGCTTCTTCGGAAACAAAAGTCTGCCGGCGCCAATCTTTCTTTCCTTCCTTCCCTCTCCGGTTCCCTTTCTACGGCTTTGTTGTTCCCTTTCGTTGCCACACGAACGTCGTAACTTCTGGCATGGTGCCTCCATGGTGGGTGGGTATGAAAAAGGGGCTACCTACGCGGTCCACGATGGCCCTGCATATGTCTCCCGGAAACGGGAAATATTGCACTCGAAGACGATCGTGTCACCGTGCAATTATTCTCGTATCCACTTCCCTTCATCCCTCCCTTCAAAATTTCATCATTTCGAAACTATTTCCCGTATATCGCAATGAATTCGCGATTCTTGTTCCGAACATCCTCGAAGCAATTGTTCGACAAAAGTTCGAGTTCGAAATTACCACTCACGTCGAGTCATTGCAGGAGAAAAGAAAAGTGCATCTCTGGCAAATTTCTGGAAGCGCAACGAATTTTCGACATTCGAGGAAATATCCCTCGACGGGGGCGTAATGGAACACGGTGTATTTTAGATTGCACTCGGTAAATCGAGTTGAGGGGGCGGGGGGGAGAGCAGGGCACGAGGTAGACATGGGGAAACTGAGAGGCAGAGAAAGAGAGGCGAAACGGGGGCGGGGGTTGTTTTAACGAAATCGCCGTGATGCCATGCAAATGGCTCGGTAACAGCTTCCGCGGCTTCCTGTGCCCGCCGCCGGACTGCACGCCGGCTTAACTCGATTCCATACATATTTTAACACGGCCGAAACCGTAAGAAAATTGCGTGATATGCATAAACGACTTCGCAAACTAGGTTACTCCGTTCACCCTCCTTTGAGCGCCCCTCTCGAAATCCGAATGAATTCCTTCCGATCTTTTCCTTTTCCTTTTCAAAAAAAGGAAACAACCAAGAATCGAGGAGACGAGACGCGAATAATCGAAGAATTAAACATTTTTCACGATACGATAATTTCTTTTTTCTTCTTCTTCTTTTTTTTTTTTTTACACTCCACGAATTTACGCGTTCCACGATGGTTTTTCAATGGCCGGTGTGGGAAAAAAGGTGACGGGTCACATAATTTTCCCCGCAACTCCCGTTCGGTGAGTGAATGGGGGGAGAGGGAGGGGGCGATGGTCGGAACGATGCGAAACAAACGACTCGATTGTAACGTGTAATAATAAACCTTTACCAGGATCGATACTTTTTGCACAATGCGAAGAGGGAGCGGTGACAAGGGAAAAATATTTAACAGTTTGCCGGGAATGGCAACAAAAGTCGAATACCGGAGCGCCGCGGCCGCGATGAAATAGAAACGAATTGGGGGGGGCCCGAAGAATTACGACCGATCGATCATCCATGGTTGTTTGCATTCTCGAGAACGAAGAGCGAGAAAGAAGAAGAGGCGAACACGGTTCGACGTTTCGTCACCTCTTAGATAACGACACCTTTTTTTCCTCGTTTCGTTCCTCGACGAGGGAGGGGGAGGGGATGATTAGAAATAAAAAGGAAAAGGAAGGGAGGGAAGGTGGATGGATAAAACAAGCGCGAGTGGATCCCGCGCCACGCTGGCCGCGACGTGCAGCGTGCACGTTAAATTATCTATCGCGCAATTATTCATTTATGCTTATTCGCCTTGATACACCCGCGGATCTTGAATTATTACCGGCTTAACCGGAATTTTTTAATTCTAACGTATTACCATACTTATCGTAGCGTGCGAGCGATTCGCCGCCGCTACACGGCAACGCTCGCTCGAGAAACCGCTTTAAACCGCTTTCGCCACGCGAGAAAGCCTGTCGTATCGTTTCGTTGCGCGGATATTTCTAACGAGCGAATCTCTTTTTTCGTCTCGAAATTTCGGATGGGAGATAAGAATTTTGCGGAATCGGGAATCGGGGAGGGGGGGGGAGGGAGGAAGGAAGTGGAAGGAAACGAGAGTACGGGGAGCGGAAGCTCGAAGGTGAAACAAAAGGGGATGGTTTCGAGCGAGAATGGAATGGCGGGTAGCTTTTCTCGGCAACGAGAAGCTGTGTTGCTCTTCCAGGGTGGTTCAACGGTGGTTGGTTTGCTAGTAAGGCATATTTAGTACATAAATCAAAGCGCGAGTGGCCCTCGCTGGGGGCTACGAGTTTATATGCTAATATAAGGTGGAGCACACTGTGCGCGCACAGGACGCCATCTTGACCGCCCCCCTCCACTCCCCCCCGCAACGTCTCGACGATCTTCGAGAAGACGTAGGAAGACGTATTCGTAATACGATTTTATTTTTTTTAGAGTTTAAGAAAGTGCGCGTCTCTCTGTTTTTTTTTTTTTTTTTTTTTTTTTTTCTTTTTCAAGGAACACAAGATTTCACAGATATTTCTTCGTACGTTTCGTTTATCTTACGATGCTTAAGAAAAAAATGAAAGTGTAAACGTCCTAACGTAATTCTCCGTTCCATTAAATTAAATCGAGGATCTAATATCGGAAAGGATTCGTTCGTTTCGCGGCAAAAGTTCAAAAAATCATCCATCCTCTCTCTCTCTCGGAGAAAGAAGAAAACTCTCGAAAGAAAGATCCAGAACGCGAGAGAATTTATATGCAAATGGAGATCTGAGTCTGGCGTATAGAATCCGCCATCTTGACCGCGATAGAACGGGTTCGGGGGGGGGGGGAAGGGAAGGGGTTGGCTGGTTACATTCGAGTCGAGATGGAAACGCTGGCAAAAATATTCTCCGTGCCCGAGATCACCAATATGCCCCCGACACGGCGAGTCCATTCTTTTTCGGCGAACGGAAGCGGGATGAAGTTGCTGAAACCGATCCCGTTCGAAACTTCCCGCTTCCCGAATGGGGAACCCCCTCTCCCTCCTCCTCCTCAAACTGGAAAACTTTCGAGCTCGGTTCTCGCCGGGTTTGGCGTCCGAGAGGAATCGAATTATACGTGTTGCATTTTCGTGGGACAGGATAGAAAGAGAAGTCGCGATTATAATCAAACGATCTCCCTTCGATCTCTTTAAATGTTCGCGACTCGTCCAAAGTTCGAAGCAAAATTTCGAGTTGCTTTCGAAATGCTTTCGAGGCTCGCGCTTTATCGCGAGGGATCGTCCTCGTTAAGAGTGGAAGGATCCAGCCGCGCTTTCTTCACCGCTGGCTTCTCGTGGCGTTGTTACGGCAAAACGTTTAATTAAACTTGTAAAGTTGCCGGGCAGGAAGGGGTCGGTGTTGTTATGCGCGGGGCGTGATCCAACCCCGTTTAGCCGTATCGCGGCGTCGTAAAGGCGACTGCCGGTTCGTGTTTCGTAATACGGGCATCTTCGTACTCGTGTTACGAGACCCATTCCCTTATCTCGTTGCTGGCGAACGTGTCATCTGCTCCTCACACCTATGCTGCTCGATGCCGCTCCCAATATTATTTCAGAAAAATTCTTTCCTCTCCTCCTCTTCCTTTGATAAAAATATTTTCAAAATATATATATATATATATATCCAATGGTGATAAAATAAAATTTTCGAGTAAGAGAGGGGTTGGTAATTACGGTCGATATCGCGTTCTCGTCAGGGAACGAGAATTCTTGGCCATTGTTAAATATAAAAACAGCGTCGACGAGAGGACCGAAGGATACCTATTTCCATTTTTCATCAGACCGGCCGTAATACGAGCTGAAACAAGGCTGCCAGAACGAGAGGAGGAGAAAGAGGAGGAGGAGGAGGAGGTGGTCTGAAAAAGGCGGAACGGGTGTTGTATAAAACCGCTCGCGACATTACCTCCAATATTCGCAAAACGGATTCTCCGGCGGCGGCAACCTCGTCCCCCCGGCAACCCCTTCCACGCAACCCCCGACCAACGACTGGTAATGAGGTGGTTTCAATTCTGGCCTCGGGGAACAACCCGGCCCGGTGTGTAGGTACATCAGCTATTGCCATGTAAATGTCCGAGAGCGAGAGGGAACGAGCGGACGAGATTGATACGAGGGACGAGACCTAGCTACCGATCCGCTGCTTTTTTTTTTCCCCTTTTCTCTCTCTCTCTCTCTCTCTCCCAAAATTTCCAATGAATCGCCTCGATCGAGGTGAACTTTTACGAGCGCGAAATTAACCGAGGAATTTAACTGAGAACTTTTTTTAACTGGTCAAAATGTATATAAAAAAATTGATGAATGCTCTTAGAATAGAAAAATTTGGAGACACGTACTATAACATTTTACGTATACATCCTGTAGTAATTTCTCGAAAAGGTTGGCGCGAAGTTCGAAGAACGAGCGAAGTGAGAAAGGCTGTTCTCCGGGAGCGTCTCCAGGAAACTGGAACGAGTTTCGCAAACAGCGAGCGGCGAGTTATCGTTGTCGAGCGGAAACGCCGCTTTTAAATCTTTTTCCCGGCTGAAAATTCGGTGGCACGAAATCACGCGCCCACCCCCCCGTTGGCCCCGATATAACGATATAAAACAGTGGAATCCGGCCCGCGACCAACATTTTACATCATCGCCGCCCTTGTACGTGCGAGGGGGAGGGGGCAATATCTCACCCTCCTTCCTCCCTCTCCCGTCTTCGAAACGCTCGCTCGCGAACTTTTCACCCCGTTAACGGAGTTTCGAGAAAAGAAAGTTGTCCGAGCGGGGCGGGCGGTTGAAACGAGCCTCGTGAAATAAAGTAGACGGTGTCGCAGTTCTACTTCGGGATATATGCCCGAGGGGGTTGGCCGCTGCGGGGGTGCCACCCCTCAAAAATAAATCGCGAAGGCGCCGTTGCTCGTAATTTAAACTGGCGCAGTTTCGGTAACTAGTTCCTCTCCCGTTCCGCCTGGACTTTGAACGACAAAGAAAACGATGGAACGATCGGAAGGGTGGTGAAGAACAGAGAGAGAGAGAGAGAGAGTGGTTGAGGGTCAGAGAAGCGGAATAGGTGACGTCGTAATCGTAGACTGGCTGTAAAGCAATTCGCAGTAAACCGTGGAATGAGTTTATTGCGCTTATTGACCGAATCCGAAGCAAGCAGAAGTGTTCGCGTTAAAATCGCTCCTCGACGTTTTGCGCTGGCTCGCCGATCTTTGCAACGCTCTCCCCCTCTTCAATATGGAGCCTCTTTTCGCGAATGGGACATCGTCGTGTGTTTGCAGGGGGGAGGGGTTAAAAAGCGTTTCGTACCAGGCGTTTCAATTTTTAAGTGAAAAAATTGTATCTCTGTTCGAAGTATACATATTCTTTTCTTTTTAATCGCACCACGATACTAAAAATTAAATTGTTAAATTGAGAATCTCGCTCACGAAAGCGATAGGACGAGTCTTGGAAATATTTCGGGATACCCAAGTCATTGCCGTTCGCTTGGTAATCGGCCGTGACAGATTGGCGTTCGACTCCTCCGTTTGTTTTTCACGGCCTGGGAGGGCCGCCTCCTCTGTTTCTTCGGCAAACCACCGTCCCTCCCCCTCGCACGGAAAAGGTCCGCGCAAATGGAATCGCGAGGGGCAGTATTTTTTCTTCCGGACGTTATCCGTGCTCTTGCGCGCGACGGCTTTTAATCGCGAGGCCTCTAACGAGTAGTAAATTTTCTGCAAAGGCAATACCGGTGAACGGCTCCGCTCCTAACAGGGCAGAACCACTTAGTTTTTTTTCCCCCTTTCCGGCCGGCCCCTTTCGCGCCCCCTTTCGGCCACCGGTATTAAATACTAATTCCATTAAAACCGGTAGAAGGGTTGCGCCGTATCTCTGACCCATATTTCATGCCGAAAGCTTTTCAATCTGAGAAAATACTTATGGATCCGGAGCGGACCCTTCGCGCGGGGGTGCGAAAAGTGTGGAAGAGGGGCCAGGGAGGATCGATCGAGTCGAAAGCTTTCGTTCGTCCATCGTCGAATCGTGAAAAAAAAAAAGAAGAAGAAGAGAGAGCGATTACCTCTTCCTTTTCCCCTGGAAAAAATTCCAGATCTCCTGCGTCTCTTTTCTCGAAAAGTTGCAAATTTTCATCGGCCGTTCCTTTCCGTTCCTCGGGATCCTTCTCGCCAATATTAACATATTCTGATTGTGATTTATTTGCGCGTTTCGCAAGCCTCGATTTCATTAAGTTTCTTCTTACTCGAGGAAATCGGGCAAAAAGGCGATCCCATCAAAGAGGCGCGAGAAACTTCTTGCCGACAGATAAACGCGAACGATTCGGGCTCGCGCTACCGATGCAATCACGTAGAAGGCCGCGATAACGGGGTTTCAATTACGGGCCGTTCGCCTGTTCCCCCGGCTAATAGGCCGATCGACGATCGAAGATTAAAAGCCGATCCCGCCGGGACCAGGTTAATAATGATAATAGCCGGGGGTCGGCAACTTCTCGCGGACACTTTGCAACTTTGCCTTCTTCCTTTTTCCTCCCCTCCTCCTCCTTCGTTTCTCCTCACTCGTGCTTCTTGCCTCGATTGCGGAAAGAAAAAGAAAGAAACGGAGGAGAGAGAGAGAGAGAGAGAGAGGAAAGAAAGGATCGGGAACCGGTGGCGGGAAAGTTTGGTTCGTTCGATTGCTTATCGCGCGATAACTCAATCGACGGGCCAGATACATGGATGCAATCGCTAAAAGGCCCTGCGATCCTCGGATGACGATCGAACGTTGTGAGCTTCTTTACGACCGCGTAATCGTTCTGGGTGCAGCTCGTAAATCGAACGCCTCTCCAAACGTACCGATTTCTTCGCAATTGATACTCGATCTATTCGTGCCTCGTTCAGTCGAGAGAGCGTGTTTGGATCGAAGAATGGCACGAAATCAGTCTTCTTCCTCTGGAGTCTATCTTTATTCGAATACAATGGAGATTTGTAAACAAGATTTTTCTTACGGAAAAATCATCCACCGTGTGGATGAATCTCTGCAGCGAATTTCGCCACGAGTAACTCGCGACGAATCGTGAAACGGGCGAGCAAGAGATAGGATCGAATCGGGACAGGAATTGAAATATCCACGAGTTCCATCCGGATCGTTAACGGCGGTCAACGATGTCCAAGAGAAACGAAGCGAGCGTCGATCGAGTGGTTGGGCCATTGTGTTTCCGACCCCCCTGAGACAGCGCGCGGGGTTCGCACCCTATTGCCTCGGACACGGACGTCTCAATTAAATGTATACGAGGCAAGTGGGGTTGATAAAGCGTTTGATCATAAATATGAATTATCCGCGGTAAACGCTCCCTCGAGGACGGAAGTCGAGTGAGGGGGGGGAGGGGGTCGAAGGAGACTAAAAGTCGTCCGTGAATTCGTCCTAAGAATTTGACGAAAGCTGTGATTGATTCGCGATGAATTCGAATTTCTCTACGCGCGGAATCGGGCTTAATTGAATTTTTCCTCTTGCAAACGCAAACTGAAACGGTGGAGATGATTTTCTCTCTTTGAAACGGCGGTGACGAGATCGTTCAAGGGCTGTGGGTACGTTACACAGGAGAATAGAAAGCGGGCGGAAACGGAGAGGGAGGGGTGGAAGGAGATATCGATTCCTCCTTTCGTCCAATCGGTCTAATAGAAAAGTAATGTCGGCCCCGCTTCGCCGCGGCATCTCGAGGCTAATACGTCTTGCGGGGTTGCAGGGGTGTTTATGAAGTATGGCGATGCGTTTTAGCAGATTGGTGACGATACTAGGGCGAGATCGTAATAACGCGAGCCGGTCAAATGAATCGCAAAGTTGCGTGAGCTTTCTATTTCGGGCTGATAAATCGATGCTTTTATGTAATTGCGATAAAAAACCAATTCACTTCGCACTCGTCGTAAAAAAAAAGAAGAAAAAAAGAGAAAGAAAAAGAAAGGAAAAAAACGCGAAGAATTTCGTTAATTTTTTTTTTTTTTTTTACTTTTTTTGTTACTCGAAAGTGACAAAAAGCAAGAGAAACTCGATCTGGATTAAAAAAATTTTGAAACGCGTGAAAGCTGGAGGGAAAGGTCGAGCATCGAAAATGACTATCCCTTATATCCTTGCTAGCGTGGTTCCATGTAGAATGGAGGCAATTTAACTCCGACTAGCACCTGGAACGAGATCTAAATCACGTTATCCTCCAGCCAGTGCGAAATCTGCGTTCGGGAAGTTCGGGTAGCGAAATACCTGTCTCCGTCTAGCATGGTCAGGAAAAGGGATGGGAACGAGTTGTAGGAGGGGGGAGTATATATACGGGCTCCGACTATGATAACTCGCATGGTCGGTCGTGTATCCAGCAACCTACATCGGCGGTTTCCTTCCTGTGGGAAGGTTTGTCGGTGCGGAATAGAAAGCGGCCACGACGATTCAGAGGAGTGTGACTCGACGAGTCCCAGGAAGCGTGTGCTTTGCTAACGATGACAAACTGCCCCGCTCTAAGACGCCATATTTATGCTAATCTAGCCGGGTAGACTCTGCCTCGAACCTACGAGGAGCTCCTTTCTCCCTTCCATTTCCACCCTCTACGCTGCTTACACGTCCCTCGTCGTCGATTGAATTGCGATCTTTCTCTTTCCTTAATACTTTAAAACTTTTGCTCCCAAAATTCTTATACATATTTTTCTCGATGGAACAGAGGAGTGATATTTGCTACGAATCGACGGTTCAAGGCTCAAACTTGAAGATTCTCGTCGATGAAAAATCGTCTCGAAAGGAGCTATAAATTGCTCGCGACGTATCTCGATCCCGGAATAAATCTGGAATATCCACGTGGTGGCGGAATCGAAGGGGTACACGTGGTGGTTTGAACGCGCGAGACAGGAACCGTGCGTGTGTCTCGCGACTTCTTGTCGTGCCAACGGTGTGTGTTTTGCCTTTCCTATCGCTCTTCTTTCGATATTCCATCGTCTCCCTCCTCCCTCCTCCCATCCTCGTGCACGCTCGCGGAGAATATGGATCGGCCATGACAATATTGCCGCTGGAACCAGCCCGTGTCTACCGTCATGATATACGCGGCCGCATTTCATATATTCCATTGTTTCCAAGTTTTCGGATCCATTTGTAAGATTAAATTTGTAATGCGGCCCACCGTCTCCCTCGTCCCTGCCGCCTTCACCACCCCCTCGACGCCCATCCAGCTTTTCTGCGCGCACAACCAGAGTCGACGCATATGGCCGATCGGCCAATTTCCATCGCGTGCTTCAATCTCCAAATCTCTGTGCCGAAAAATTCGACAAATTTTTCTTGGTTTTTTTTTTTTTTTTTTTTTTTTTTTTTACGATCCTCGAAAACCCTGTTAAATTCGCGCCGAAATCGAGAGGGATTCTTTTACGTTGTTCTTTTTTATTCGTATTCTTCTCAATTCTTTGCTCGCTCGATATACGGGAGTACAAAGAGCGTGACGAAAGAGCGAAGACGTAAAAAATCGAAAATCGAACGAGGGTTTAGGGCCAGGGAGATTCATTTCCATCGGTGGTTTCGCTCGCTTCTGGACGGGGACACGCGGCCGAAACGTATGGCGCTGTATAAGCTGTTCGCTTTAACCGGCCACTTTCAGATTGGATGGCGCGTTTCTCGGCATATGGATTCGTCGCGAATTGACCCACGGTTTTCATCGGAAAATGGGAATTTCATGGGACACCGGGGCGACTGCTAGCCTGAATCGAAAGAGCGCGAGCCTCTCGATCCCGCAATCCTCTCTCCCTCCACGTGCCCCGATCAAATTTCCAAAAATTTCTTCTCACCCCAAACGAATTGCTTCTATTTTCGAGTGCGAAAATGTTCCGCGCAGAAACAGAATATTTTCTACCACATTATGGGCAGCTTCCACAACGTCGAAAGAATCTTTTTTGACGGGCCGAAACCCACCGAAAATGGACAGCGGTCGACTCGGTTGCTTCCGTTTCCTGCCCGGAATCGGGCAGCAGCGCGACACGCGAGGCGAACATGTTCGCGACGCTGCTAAACGCGACGCGGGGCCCACCTTCGCGCTGCCGCAAGCGAAAGCCTTCCCAATTATATTCGCGAGATATCCTGGCGAAACTTTCATAAATTTCGTCACAGAGCGAGCAAATGGCTTCCGGTCGAGCGGTCGGACATTGTCGATAACAGGCACGTCGCCAGGGGCGAATTCAATATCGCATTCGCACCCGTTCTCGTCCAACTCCACCATTTTCACCGCCTCTACCCTCCTTTCACCCTGGCGTTGTTCCATCCCCTCCGCGAGCAACGCTCTCCTCCGCGCGCGCTACCTACCTCTCCCTCCCTCCACGCAACCCCCTCCTCTCGCATTGTCCCTCGCATTGTTCCGAAAGTTTTCGCCGGAGCCGCGTAGTGACTGCGCCGCGCGCGATTACCATATGAATTAAAGTAATGTGATATACGATCGCGGGGACTAGCCGGCGGAGAGGCTCGAAGAAGACGTCCGGCCCGAGGAGGACGTCCCACCGGAAACCGCCTCGAGGCGATCGGAGCATCCTGTTTCCTCCGATCGATCTTCGGGGATCGCTTATCGTCGAACCACTCGATATGGATGATCGTGCATCGCTTCTCTGCTATTATGTTCTTCCCGATGCTTAGGCTTGTACAATTGTAGAACGAAACGATAATTTGATAGAAGACAGAATCTAGTATATCTAGCTGTCTTTATCGCATACCTCCTCTCTGTAATCTTGTAAATCTATCGTTCGTGATACCCTTTTTTTTTTATAAACTTCTGCGCCCAAAATGAGATTATTATTATTATATAGACGTAATTAATAGGTAATTGCAAATTATTCTCTCCAAATCCTTGCATTGTATACATGAGGAGCAAAAAGCGATGTTATTCGAGAGGAAAATTTTTTTTGTTCACCAAGTGAAATCGCGAATATATGAATCCTCGTGTTTGAAATTCCGGGCAAATCTCGCCAAACGGATATCTTGTTGGCAATTCATTTATCCATGGAAGAAGCTGCGCGCGTGGCAGTTCCAGATGCGTTCAGATAAGAAGCTCGATCCCGGATAAATGCGGTGGTCGGTTTAAAACAGTCCCCTTGGTCGCGGTCTCTGCTCTCCTCTCCACGCTACGATTCGAAGGGAAAATGGGGGGGGGGGGGAGAGAGAGAGAGAGAGAGGAGGCCACAATGGCTATCGGTTTGACGTAGCACGCGTCTCTGCTTTCTGGCCGAGGCGATATCTCGATCGCAATAAATTCACATTAACCTATCTGCTGGTGTGGCCCCGGCCGCAGCTTTAATACATCCCATCGCTCTGCCCGCCCCCTATATCGGCCGCGGATCCGCGCCGTTGTCGGCGCCGATTTTAATTTTCCAATTTCACCACCCGCCCCCCCCTCCTCTCTTTCCTTTCTTCCCCCTCGGTCCTCCTTATTTCGCTTATTTCTCCTTATCGATTTTACACCTTCGATTTCGACGACGAAAAATCGAAATGGAGATGGAAAGAGATGGAATCACTTGGTTGAACACTTTTTTTCCCGCACAGATTCGAGGAAGGGGGGAGGGTTGATAGTTGATAGTTGGTAGGAGATAAGAGAACGGTCGAGTAAACGGGTGTATATCTATAAAGGTCAGGCTGAAAGCAGGTAAAAGGGGTGTTGGTGGTTAACAATGACCGGTGTAAGGCTGGAGCATTAATTTCTAGTAATTATCAGAGGCGTAATTCACCCAGGGTTTCGGGGTCGCGTCCGGGGTCGGCCAGTGCGTGTTAACGCCGTTGTTATGCCCCATTATATTGTCCTACCTACACGCCACAAAAGGGGGAAAGGCAAGTGTGCGACGAGCGGACGAACGACGCGCGGAACAGACCTATTTTCAAAACTCTCGCCTCTTTTTTTCTTTTCCTCTTCTTCTTTCCTTTTTTTTTTTTTCTCGTTTCTATCTCGTTTATATCCCCGCAATAAAAACGTCGAGAAGACACGCGATGCATTAAAAAACGCGCGTAAAAAAGCAGGGGAGGGGGTAATTTTTTTAAACAATTTATCGCGCAAATGTAAAAACCATCAATTGTCAGGCGACGTAACGATTTATCGATCGGGGAAATGTTTTTCAAGGCAGTCGGGAACTTTTTCACCAACTTATCACGGGGCGGATCGCATCGCGAAAGATGATTCATCGAGGCGTAAAGTTTAAAACTCGAGCGATTGTACGTCGGAACAATGGTGAACGGCGTCACCGTGTAACGAATCGCCGCGAAAATTGATAAAATATTATTAAATCCCACCCATCCACCCCCCCTTCCCTCTCCCCGCCGACCAAGAGATAGCATTACTAATTTATTTAAATGGACTTATCTTTCCGAAGCACCGATAGGAATGTAAATTGAACCCACCCGCTGAATCAAGGGAGTAATGGCACGAGTAAGATAAAGATATTTTATTGCTTTGCGGTCGGACATATTTAAGCAGGGTGAAGAATCTTTTTTCCATCCTAGAGCCCATCATCGTTCCTGCATTCTTCTCGCATAACCGCTCGTCTCGTATTCGAACCTTCCTCTTCGAACCTTTTCTTTTCTTTTTTTTTTTTTTTTTTCTCTCCTTTTTCGAGTCGAGCAAATTTTCTTCCAAATTTGAGCGTGAACGCGGAGCGAAAAACCACGGTTCCAGTGACGAGAAGCGGAAGCTGGCGCGATCGCGCGGCTGGACCATCCGTAGAGGGATGAAACGGGGTGGGAAGGAGGGTGGAGGGAGAACGGGGGGATGGGAGAAGGTGGTGGGTCCTCTTCTACACCTTGATTTACTGTCGGCGATATTTTCTCGTCGGCGCTAGTTGGCGCCTACCGCACCACCGCACCCGACAATGGGTGCCCGCTTGACATTTTGTTTCGAATTATTGCCCGGCTGGCCGGTCCTTTCTATTTCAGCCTCCGCGCGGCCACCGACACCGTCCGCTTTTTTTCCCCCCCCAGACACCTCTCTTTGTTGAACCGCAAACTATGCGCGAGCCGTGCACGCCGTTATCCATCCCGCTTCGAGTTCGGATTTATCCGTCTCCCCAGCAAGGATTTCACCGATTTCCGATTTCGACGCTCGACATTCGGGACAGGATACATTCGACCCTTTTCGTGATCGATTATAATTAGATAAGAAATTTATTATCGTTCATTGTAATGCGAGAAATAGTAACGCGCGAGCGTGGACGCGAATCGAAGCATATGTCGTGGAAAAGTGGCGTCGTGAAAATCGTTTAGCGACGCCTGGTCGAGATCGAGACACCGGACCGGGTATCATCGTGAGACCGGTGTAAGCTGCGTGTTCGCAGTCAAGTTACATAATCGCGACGAAACACCGTGGCTAATCGGAAATCGGGGTGGAAATCGAATGGGGTCGGGTGGGACTATCCTTTCCAACTTACTACCCACCGCTTCCTACGTCTTTTCTATTCCGAACGAATATTTTTCTCTTCTTTCTTCCTTTCGTAAAACGCTTCGATCGAACTTAAAAGAAATATCCTCGATCGTATCATCCTCTAACGAGAAATCGAAGATCGGAAAAGGAGTCGCGTCTCGGTCGATATGTTCGAAGGGGGGCACGTACGAGGCATACCCGTGATGATGGACGTGGCGTGTGCGCTCTCATGCCGAAGACGTGACTCGTCTGGCCGAGAATCTGCAGGCCGAGAAGTTAATGTCTTGGAAACGGAGGCCATATTAGCATATCCGCGTCCAATCGTGGCCCACGTGGCGGGCAAAGGGCGGCGTGGCAAATCAGGGCCGGAGCTATGACATTGTCATTATTTCACTGACAGAACAAGCATGCGCGCGATTCTCCACGGGTCCAAGTATCGCTAACAAGGGTGGGAAGACTGTCTGATCGGAACCAAGGGGGACACGGATCGCTCCCCCCCTCGCCTCGATGCTCCTTTTAAATCGAGCCACCGAGAATAATCGGCGAGGATCTCTTTCGAATCCACTTCGAAACCTCCCCCCTTCCTCCTCCCTCTCCCCCTCCCGCCATATGATTCGTTCTTATTGAATCGAGGAGCCGTCTCGGTCATCGATTCGTGAATCGGTGATACGCGGGCGGTAAGATAAAGGTTTCTCGAATTGAATATGGGGGGGAGGAGAGGAGAAGGAGGATGATGATAATAATAATAATAATAATAACAATAAGAGGAAGAAAGAAGCGGAAGCGTGGAGAGGACGAATTTGCTCGTTAAACGGAGGACAGAAGCGGGCCGTGGAGGGGAATTTCCTTGGGAGGGAGAGGAGGAGGGGGAGGGGAGGGGATTCTTGCTAGTTTTATAAGGGATACCGTGGGCTGCTTCGTGTTATTTATCTTTATGGACCTCGGGCAGAGGGTAAGTACACTTACTCTCAGGGTGGGAAGAGGGGGGGGGGGAGTTAAGGGGCGAAGTTAAGCCGGAACGAGGGTGGTAAGAGATTGTTTGTCGTATTGGCTGCGGTTTCGACGGGCTTAAACGTTACTCGTTCAAGGGATTTCTCTGTGGTTTTTCTCTCGAGAGTAGCCTTCTTCTGGGTGGTATTACGTGGGGCGTGGACGTGATTTCATTCAACAAGTCGACGTGTGCGCGCATTTGTTAATTGTTAATAATTATTATTCGTTTCTTCTTTCCTCGTTGAACACGGTTAATCTTCGAGAAAAATTATCTCCAACCTTTGCTTTCGAAAAGGAAGAGAATCGGTTCAATGATCGCAAATTTACGAGTCGAAAGGGACATTCGACCGGCCAGAAATTAATCTGTTGTACCGTGTAATCGGCTTTCGATGATAGAGAGATATTTGTTACAAGAGAACAAACGAACGGGGAAAAACTGAAAAAGAAGAAATATATACTTATTATATCGTATATGTATCTTTTATAAATGGAAGACAGAAAGAGAGAGATAAAATTAAACTTCTGCTATTCTAACAAGTTTTGTTTAACAATGGCAAAAATATAAAGAGAAAATTCTCTCGATGATGGATATCCTTTTTATTCATTAACAACGATTTTGAATACATTACAGTGCTTGTATGTACAAAGTGATATTTACAAATCGAATCGAAACAACGTGACGCACGTCGTATAATAAATAATTATTACAAAACAAAACAGAACGTGGACGATAATCTTACCACCTAGATGACGAGTCATTTATACATCGGACTTACATCTTACACATACAGCTAGAACAACGTCGTATGGATCGCAAAAATTCTAATACATAAATCCGTGGATCGACATTATCGAACAGTATTATCTCCATCATTAACTCCCACATCCAGAACATCTCGCGATTCGTTCTTTACGATAATAAGGTCTCCTTTAGCGATCAAGGAAAAAACGATGGTTTCCTTGTCTTTTCGAAAATCGAGAAGAAACAAAAAAAAAAAAATGTTCGAAAAGAGTATATATATATATATATATATATATATATGTATAATATATATACACGCTACTGCAATTATTGCTGTACAGAATACTGTAGTTCGTATCATTCTTATCCTTAAAAAGATTTATTCGACTCGCCCGTTAGTATCCCGCTTCGAATCCCATCTGCTTCTCTCCTTTATTTCGCCCCTTGTTGCAACGGCGATCCAATAAACTCTTAATCATCCCCCTGAATCGTGACAAAAAGGAAAAACAAGGTACACAGGTGAGCGAGGTAGTGTACACCCGATTCAGCGGAAATTAAGCGAGCATTAAGCCGAGGATGGAAGTGGCGATAAGTCAAGCAATTGCGGGCAATATTAAGCCACTCCGTGGAGGCAGGTTTAACCCTATGTCGAGCCGTACGTCGGGCCGAGAGGGGGGTGCAGAGCTGAGGGGGTGGAGCCGGGGGTGGAGGTCGCGTGTATTTAAAACGCGAATGCGCGCCACCAGCGATTCACTGTTTGAAGTTAAATGGAGTGTAAATGGCAGATAACAAACCGGCACTGTTTCCGATTACGGCATTCATTGTTTCCTACCATTATGCGCGCTCCGCCGGTTTGTGTGTTAGCCGGGATACGGTTTACGATCTATTTATTGCCGCGCCACCCCCAACACACGAATGAACGCAGCTTACGTCGCGTTCTGCCTCCCCCCTTTCTCCCTCCACCTGCGACTCCAATCCTCTCGACTCACCTGCCCTCTCGATGCGCGCGAATCCCATTATGCGTTTTATTTTTTGGCTGGAAAAAAATAATAACCTATCCTTTTTTTGAATATGCGGTGAATGAAATGATCGAGCGAAAAAAAAAAAGAAAAAAAAGTAGAAGAAAATAACTGGGATTCAAGGGAATTCGTTCGAGCGAGTTACGGTATACAGGGCCTAAAGCTAAAGAGTTAAAGTTCTCGAATCGACCGAGATATCGATCGAGATATATTTACAAATTTCTCCTACCTAATATTGACTAGAGAGGGAATATCACCTTAACTTCGCTCAAGAGGACGATCTCTTGGGTCAATCGTTAAAGCTTCTAAGCGATTATTTGTTTTTTTTTTTTCTTTTCATACACGTATACCATGTAAAATGCGATTAATCTCGTTAAGTAGTTGGGTTAAAAAGGGGGCAAGTGCAAAATACTCGTGGATAGTTCGTGGTTAACGAGCTAAACGGTAGAATAAATTACGAATCGTTTTATCCTGCTTTATCGAGCTACATATGACAAGAGACGTTATCATAAAAAATTGGAAGAGCGTTTGATCTCCGATCGCCAACGATCGCCCCGATCAAGCAACAAGATTAGAATGGAAACACGATCGATCAAACCTTATTTATAATATATATATATCCTTTTCCATCATCCTTCTTTCATCGAATTTATCTTCCATCTGGAAAGAGAATCTCGTTTTTTAATTCTCGAACGAATAACCACTGGCCAGTCCTATCGCGTCCTCGCTCGACGACGATTTCCGTCGTCACTTGGTGTGAACGGTGGTTGCGCGCCTCTTCACCTCGACCTGGTCCACGATCGCGTCGCTCTCTTTGTCCTGGTGGGCGGTCATGTGCCTGGTCAGGTGATGCCTTTCCCTGAAGCTCTCGTCGCACACGGGACACCTCAGCTTCTCCTCCCTCCTCCTTCTGGCCGCTTCGCCGGTGTTCTCGTTCTTGTGGTGGGACCTCATGTGGTAGACGAGGTCGGACGTCATCCGGAACGAAAGATTGCACTTGGCGCAGACGTTTTGCGCGGGCAGGGTCAACGCGGCGAACGAAGGTGGCAGAAGGCCGGCCACCCCCGCGGCCGTCGCAAGAAATCTCGGCCTGGTGAGCGCGTCTGCCATCGGCGGGAAGACGGAGATCGGATTGTAGGGCAGGTTCGGGTAAACCGGCGGCAGATCCGGCCGGAAGCTCGGCATCTTTGGACTCGGTACTTTGGGCGGTTGCGCGATCTGCGGTATCTTGAGGTTCTCCAATAAACCGGGTTGACTGTTCTCGGGACTGACCAGGAAAGGATAGGGCATTTTAGCGGGGAACGGGGCGTACTTGTAACCGGTGGTCGCGGTCAACGGGACGACGGGCGGGCTTACGCTGCTTTGATAACCGGTGCGATCGTCCGGCGACACGGAGGAACGTGGCGAGGTCTGGCCATCGTCGGTGAACCCGTTCCTCTGAATCGTCAGGTTCACCTTGGTGAACGCGCTCCGTGATTCCCCGTGTCTGTCTGTCGGGCAGGGTAGAACGGTGTCGTACACCTTGTTGCAAATGTTGAGATTCGACTCCACCGCCTCGGGGCAAGTGGTCAAGATGGATTGATGGGTGGGAAACGAGGGTGGGCTGGGTGACTTTTGGAGACGCGTGCCTGAAACGTACCTTCGAACGTCGGTATCGGGTGACAAAGGCGTTGGCAAGGTTGGAGTCAAGGTTCTCGGTGATATATACGGAGGGCTGAGAGAGTTCTCGGTGCAGTGGATCATCCTTCTTCTGTCGGATGCGTCGTTGTCGTTGTAATTCTTGATCGTCAAATTCTGGGGCAACCTGTCCGAATCTACGACCGCCTCCAACGTGATCTCATCGCGGGGCCGATCCTTCCTGGCCGACGCCATCCTCATCTTCTCGCTTTGACGGCGGGCAAGGTTCTCGTCGGGCGCGACGAGGAACGCCACGTCGAAGGAACGCTTGTTGGCGCGCTGAAGGGGATACGAGGCGTCGGAGGTGGCATCGGTGATGGACGAGGGGCTGGACGACGTTAACGCCGTCGTGGCCGTGGTGGACGTCGCGGGGGCGGCACGGTCGATGCCACCGGTGCGATCTTCCATTGTCATCCTGCTCGTTCCGGATGATCGACCTGCGACAATCACGCCCCATGGTCAATTTACTCGATGGGATTCACGGAAATGATGAATGCGATGATTAATCGCGTCCCTCTCTACGTAACACGCCAGGTGTTACATACCCAGGTGCTAAAATCGGGAGGGAAACTGGGTCGATCGTTGAATTGACGCGCCAAAAAAAAAGTTTCAAATAATTTTCACGAAACGTGGAAGAAAGTCAACCGTTCAAAATAGTCACGAATAGTCGAGGGGCAAAAAACTTACCGGACCACGCGTCCAACGGAGAATCCTCCCTCCACCCAGTGGCCGTGCGCGCGCGAAGACAGCCACGCTTTTCACAGCCCCGGTGGTGTCGATCCTTCTCGATCTAAGACATCAGCTGGCACATCTCTTCATCCCTTCCATCGGAACGACGAACCATCGGACCGACTGCACAGACTTGGGCCGCGATCACTCACGAAACCAACCGAAAGAAGAAGAGGCACGGAGAAAAGAAGAGAAGAGAGGAGAGGAGAAGAGAACCGAGTGCACGGAGGGTAGAGCGTGTATCGGCGGACCACGTTAAAATGAAGGAAGCGGGCGCGCATCCCCTGTATTTAGGGGTAGAATCCCGCGGAGGGTAGCCCGGCGTGGCAGGTGGAGGCGCAACGAGGGTGGCGCCGACCAATGGCAATGTTCGCAGGGTTAGACGGGGGTGGAGCGTACGAACGGGGTGAACATATTCGGTCGTCGGGACGCGTCTGCTAGTCCCATCCAGACCACGCCTACATATTTCAGGTTCGACACATGTGCCCGGGATCGTCGTCGTCGTCGTCGTCGTGGCCGTCCTCGTCCGTCGACTCTTTCCTCTCTCCTGCCTCTTCTCTCCCTCTCTCTCTCTCTCTCTCTCTCTCTTCCCCCCACGTTGCGCAACGCGTTCCGCAGGATCCCGTTACCCCGTTAGCCCGAGAGAGATTCTCGGGGAGGGGTGGAGGGGGGAGAGTGGTGGCGGGGCTGTAATTCAGCCTGACAAACGATCTTGAATATTTTTAACGCCCGCGCCAGCCTCCGCGCTTCTTTTTTATGGTCGACCTCCTGGATATTGGACGTTCGGCAGACTCGTCGAATCCGCTGATGGACCTCCACCGTGCCCGATTATCCCTCCAATGATCATTCAGCACCGAAGCTCGCTTCGCGAGAAACGGGTTTCTCCTCATTCCGGGGAGATCTTCTCTTTCCTCTTTTCTTTTTTTTTTTTTTTTTTGTTTTTTTCTTTCTTTTGCCTTGGATTCGTTTCTGATATTGGAGAACGATTTGACGATGTAAAAGGATCGTTCGGATTTTTTTTTTTTTTTTTTATTATTCTTTTCATATTTTGGCGTGTTAGAAGTTTTGTTTGACGAATGGTCATCTCGCGAACAGCTCGTAGTTGGAGGAGAAATGAAATGCTCGCATTAAATCGACCGCGATGGACAGAAGGTGGCAGCAGAACCAGTAGAGATCATCGTTTTTACGGATTATCTTCTTGACGAATTCTCTCCCATTTCTCACCAGTTCGATAAATACCACGATCCCTCCAAGTGACATACGGCTACTACTTGAAAGCGTTTTCCTCGAGGATTTTTTGTATCACTCTCTCTCGATTCTTTAAATTTTTAACGCTGATATTATATTCGGAGAATTTTTGAAGTTTTGACGAAAATAAAAACTAATTATCGTTACTTAATTGATCGAATAAAAATCCAGAACGAGGATTTTATGCCGGAGCAATCGCTATCAGTGAAAAAAAAAAAAAAAAGAAGAAGAAGGAAGCAAAAAAGGGCGGGCGGGTGAAGCCAATAGGCGATCAATCATAAAGCTGGCGATCCATTTTGCCGGGCATGTGAGAGCCGTCGATTTCTTACTCACGATTCCGAGATTCTGCGAGCTCTGCGGGGAACGCCTTGAGGTTAAAGGACATTAACTTCTTGATTGAGTCGGCAAAAAGTTGTAATGACTTTTCGATTGGACTGGCCGACCCCGGCGGAGATCCTCCAAAGACGAAGCGACTCCAAGTTTTTCCCCGTTTTCGAAATCATTTATCGGAACAGGGATTGCAATCTCGAACAGTTGTTAAACAAACAATTATTCTTCTTTGGCGATGCAGAGTAGAAGGAGGAGATCTGCTCGAGATCGATATAAATCGAATGATTCGATTATCAAGGAAGCAGATGATGGGCAACGACCGACCAACCGGTCTAATCCTAATTCGTGGTCGTAAAGTCGACAGGGAGTCGTTTCATCGGCGTTATATGTGACACGCGACTCGCGGCAGGGCGTCGAGGAAACGTTTCTGTATCTTTCGTCGACCATTCCTGGCTTATGGAACCATATTTATTGCCGATCCAGCCATCCTGTCCCTGCACGCCTCCGATGCCGATATACCGATCCCTAATTCCACTTTATGCCTCACCGTTAACGCTCAAATCTTTATCTTCTATTCGAATAGAATGGCCTAGCTTCGATCTTTCTCTTCTGGAAGAACAAATCGCTTCGGAGAGAGTTATCAATCTCTTTGAAAAAAAGGGAAAAAAAAAAAGGAAAAGGGGGTGAAGAATTCGTGAGAATCGTCGAGGTCTAATTTCGCAGGCATCTGTCCTCGTTGTCGCGTAAATCGGGTAGAAAGGGCAGGCAGCTTCGCGACGCCCAATTCGTCCAAGTTAAACGGGCAGAGGGTAGCAACTCGACCGGCACGTGGCTGACACGCGTGAGCTGTTAACGCTGAATCCTGCCAAGGGACTGTGTCAACTGTGTTCGCTTCGCGACACCTTGCAGAAACATTTCCGCTCGGCCGATCGGATCATCGATCCGATGAATTATGCGAAAATTTCTGAAAGATTGCTCGCAATTAATTTTTTTTCGTTCCCATCGTCTAGACACGTCTATCTAAAGATCGATCGACCAACTGCATCGCAACGAACACTTTTAACACGTTCGTTCGTTCGTTCGTTCGTTCGTTCTTCTTGTTCTTTTTCTTCCCCTCCCCCCCCCCCCCCCAAAGGAAAAAGTAGTACTTTCGAGCAATATCTTGCGATAATTTCCAGTCGACTGGAGATAACGCGACGACTGCTGAGTCTGTCCGGTGATAAATATGCAGCCGATGCAGTTGATGAGAAAAGGTCGTTTATCAATCACCCATTAACACGACCCCACCGCTTCACGCAGCTTTACCGGCTCCGCCGAAAACCTGCTCGCTTCTGCTTCCATATTTCACGGAATCATCGTGATTCTCTTCCACCGGCCTTCCCCAGGCGCACAGTCGATTTTCCATTAAAACCCGGCGTCCACACACACACACACACACACGGAACCTCGCTCCAAAGAAATATTCCATCGTGATACGTTCAATCATCCCTTCAGAAATTCTTACTCGGTAAAATTCTAGCTCTGTAATCTGTTCCAATGAGACGTGGGTTAATTCGATCGAGATTTACATCGAGATAATTCCTCGAAAAATTAAAATTAATCGATTAACACGTTTCGAGGAAGAAAACGTTGAAAGAGATTCCGAAAGGAGGATTGTAAGAGGGGAAGGGAAGGGGGAAAAAGAGATGGTTTCAATTTCTTCAACGTCGTCCTCGGACGACGGGAGAAAGAGAAATCGGCGGGAGGGAATCTGTGTAGGTCGAGGAAACAGGGTGGTGCTCTGTTAAGTCTCTGATAAATTGAACGTGTGATGAGTTCAGAGGATTCTTGAAATAGCCGCCTTTCGCGGCGCTCGCGAAAGGGGAAGAAGCACGACACAAGCCCTGGCGACGAGTGCCAGAGATTTAGATTTTACGGGCGCTTGAGCAATTTCTTGACTTATAAGCGGGACCCGTGCATACCAAGTGAGCCACTATCAAACGTTTCCCGACCACCTCTTAATCCTCGAAATCAACCGAAAAGTTGCTCGATCGTTGACGGAGTCGACTTACTCCTCGCGATTGCTCTCTCCATTCGTCTCTATTCCCGACGAATAATCGCCGATTCTCTTCATACGTCAAAATATCCTTCTCCCAGAAATAATGGCTGACGATACCGTGCAAAACTTTACAGAAAGTTCGAGCCAACTTTCAACGCCGATTCTTCCAACCACCGGCTGCGCACAGATATCCGCCAACTATGCAGTTTCTCTCCTGTGAGAGAAACCGTCTAGTGATCGTTCGACCCGGCGCAATACGGAAGAGAGAAGAAGCGAATATAATCATCGATCAAAACCCTCTCCCCGCAACATCGATCGCGAACCAACGGATCCACCGATTCGAAATCGGCTCTCATCGAACCCATCCCTTTCCCAATGAAATTTCAATTCACTTTCCGCGTTCACAGGATGGCGCAGGAGGAGAAGTTCGTCCCCCTCTCCTCTGTTGATATCATCCGTAGACGATATCGGCTTGCTCCGCGGTTGCCCGGGGAATTTAATTCTATTCGAACTGCCACCTAAGATTGCCACCTTCGCCCCTTATCTCCGTGCACACGGTGGGCTGCGCGTGGCGGTTGCTTATGCGTTACGTGAATACCTTACCTAAACGCCCTGCGGGGAAGCCGTTTCCGCGTGCGGTTACCTACTACCGCCCCTCGATGCCGTGCCATCTCTCCCCTTCTGGCGAGGGAGTCGACCGGGGGAGGGGAGGGAAATTAATGCGACTTCCAACCGAGCGTTATCGGACACCGCTATCTCGCGCCTCGCTCGCGAGAGGAAAACGTGAGTCGCCTAGGCGAGAAGTTTGGAAATTTAAGCGGCGAGGCCGTTGTGGAAACGTAGGAGAGCCCTCAGGATCGGATCCGAGCCGTGGTATTTAACCCTTTCGCCACCGGCGACTTGTCCGCAAAAATGTGCACGGTGCTCGAGAAAGATCGTCGGCGATTCGAGTTGCTTTGACGGCTGTTTATTGAAAAATTGAAAATGACGAAAACAAAATATCGATGATGCTATTTGCATTTCTATTTCCAGAGAAAGATACTCGAATCGCCTCTTATGCATTATAATCGCCTGTAAGTAGCGAAAGGGTTGAAATAGTGGAACACGCTACGTAAATTCGGTGTTTACGAATTATGATCTGGCGCGGGCAGGAAACGAGGACCGATCAAACGGTACGAATTAATTAATGGTGTGAGGACGCGTGAATATTCATCATCGGGTGATTGATCATCGGCGAATACAATCCCCTTAATTCGAACGATTATTAGGATTGGGGGAGAAAGTTGCGAGTAATCCAACGGGTATAAGACGATTTTCGATTACGTATTCTTCATCGAGGCAAAGCAACGAGGAAGAAAAGCGCAGCGTGACGAATCCAAGGTTCGCGTGAAGGCACGTGTAGGCAGGCGTCGCGACGGTTTTACGATTATATTTGGCGAAATCTTGGAAGAGGGGTGATGCACGTTCCGCGTGCACGGGTTCCCCCATGAATGGTGGTGGCCGAGCAAACGCCGGTTGGAACGAGGAAGGTTGGGGATCGAGGAAGGTAGTTGGAGGCCTGGAGGAAGCTTGGATGGGAGGGAGTTATTAGAATGGTCCGGAAAAGATGGCGCGGAGTCGCTCCGTATTTTTATACTGTATGGCCGCTGCTTTGCATAATCCCGCACTTAGCTCGCTCGTCCTCGAGATGCCGAGGACTCGCTATGCAGATCTCCTCTGCTCTCTCTGAAAACCCGAACCTACCGAGCGTTTCGTCGTTTCAACGAATGATGGACGACGCGTACACCCTCCTCGAGCCTTCACCCCTCCTCCGGGATTCGCTTCCAAAAGAGGAGGCTCGGACGATATCAGCGACCGTGGAACTCGATTTTTTTGGATTGGTTCGAGATTTTCTTGGAATGAAGTTCTTTTTTTCTTTAATTTTACATCTGGAAAATAATATATTTTCAAATATTTCTTCTTTTTTTTTTTTTTTTTACGAATTATCCTTAGCTGTCGACTCTCGTGCTTTCGATCCAAGGTCGGTCTATCTAATAATATATTTCGCGACAGGTGAGTGGGGCACAAAGATTGTCTCGGGCGCAACGTCACGGAACATTTGTCAGCGGGCTCCGTTGACAACGAAGGCGAGATTTCTGGCAGGAGACGTCTCATTTGCACAGAGAAATCGCATCTTCCTTTCCCCTGCTGTCTCTTCCCGGGAAGAAGAAGAGAATACTGGAAACGGCGGAGAAAGCGCGGGAGCCGTCATCAATCTTGCAGCGAAAAGACCCAGGACGACCCGAAGCGTCGTTCTGAACGTCACAGATGCGACTTTGATTCTCTTTCGACATTCCCAGGAGGAACGAAGCTAGATTAAGTCTGTCCCGCGTGTAATTTGTCCGAGTCCTCTTGATTCCCAGTCCTGTCTCGACCCGCGGAAATCTAGCAAACACCTGGGTATCTCGACCTAGAATTAATCGTTCCACCCTTAAGGAGTTTGTCCACGATGACGCGCTTCTCGATTCGTCGCTTTGAATCAAATCGTTTGTTCAAAGAGATCCGATCGGCGAAAAAACGCTAATTGTAATTGTCGATCGAAGGTGGAGCGAGAGATTATAGATACCGCCCGAACATATTTCGCAGTGAAGAACGAAGCATATGTGCAGAGTATCCGGTTTCGCTATCTTTCGATCCACCAATCGCCCATTCACCGCCCCTAACCGTGCTGTCAGAAGCAATCACGCCAGATCCTCGGAGATCAACCCTCTATCTCCGATGTTTCCCTACCTGATCATCGGTCAACTGCGTCTCCCGCGAAAGTGAAACAAATACAAAAGAAAAAAAGAAACCAATTTTTAATCTCGTCACGTGGAACGATTCGAAGCAACAGGTTTTTTTTCCAAAATTTAATTATCCAAAATCAAAATTCCAAAAATCATCCGGAAAGTAGTAAATCGATGATACGAATTATTATTATCTTCCTGGCGAGGAAGATAATCAAAATTTCATACACGATATATAAAACGATAAAAAGAATGGCAGAGATCGCGAAGAGAAGACGAATGCGAGACGGCGGGCATTCGGTATCTGGCTCTGGTTCCGAAAGTTTACGCGCAGCGTATTCCGTGAGGGCAGCAATTGCGACAACCTCGGTCACGGTGGATGCGCCGACCAGTGAAAGCAGGGTATAAAACCTGTGGCCCGTTGCAGCACCGGCCACGTAGCACGAGAAGGAGGAGGAGGAGCAGGGGGTGAAACCGTGAGCATACCTTAGTTGTCCGCTCGTAAAGCAACCCCGTATGCCCTAGGAGTGCGTGTCGAGGTATCCCTCTCCTTCTCTTCCTCCGTCTCCGTACCCTTTCCTCCGTTACACTTACTACTTCTGTATTTCCGACCCTCCCCTTTCTCCCGCGTCTCCACGGAGTGTTTGTTAAACCGGGAGGAATATGCATGAGAGAGAGGCAGCCGGCACGGAATTATGCTACGCTGATCTTAACGGTGGTCACGACCTTAAAATATGTATATACACGAGTCCACCGTTGAAAAGGGTAATTGGAATGGGCCGGTGAAAGGACTGGGAAAGGATGTTCCGGGTTCAACGTGCACTTTCTCCCGAAACTGGCGTGTATAATCGTATAATTATGTATATAAGTTATAGCGCATTAATCTCCATCACCATTGAGCAAACAACGAAGTCAATGAAGTCATTTCTTCTTGTTCAATATCAAGGTGATAACCAAATTTCAATGCATGCATCGCATAATCGCATACCGATCCTTATGACGACGAGCAATCAAAAACGAGCAATAATTTTGGTGGAAAAAATATTTTACGATATATGTGAAAAGAAAATTTTTATCAAAGTACGCGATTCCCATGAAGATTTTTTCTATGAAGATTTTTTTTATTCTGCAATATCGAGATGATAATTTTTCATTGCAATCGCACCGATCCTTATAACGATTATCCAAAGAAATAAGAGGAATAATTTTGGAGCAATAAATTTGGAGAAATTTTTATTATCAGCGTCGAGATGCGCGATCGCTATGACGAGCACCAAAAGAAAAGAAACGTCAATCGCATCGAGATTGCAACGCGGTATATAATCGACATAATCCCTATAGCAATCATCGAAAGAGCAATAATTTTGGAGAGGAAAATACTTTACGACACGATGTCAAAGAAAATTTTTATCAATAGTGTCGAGATGACAACTTTCCGCATCGAGATCAACGGATTGCATAATCGTGTACGCGATCCCTACGACGAGCACGGAAAGAAAGCAAGCGACATATTCTCGTAAGTATGCATCACGTGTTTAGACGGGCACGCATATACGTAGGACATATGGTGGTTGGCACGGTGCTTGGCCCCCATGCAAGGACATACAGAGACTTCCAGGGCAGGGTTCAGCCCTTGGCTCACCTTCCCCCGTTGGACCATCCCCCCACTCTGAGAGTCCTCATGAGTTTTCAATGAGATTAGCGGCCCATCTGTGCGGAGACCGACCCCATCGTCATCATCGAGCACGGACAAAGCTAGTCAACCTGCTCACTGCCCGTACACTTCTCCATGGGGGTCTCTTCTGCTTCGTGGTGTGCATGCACCGTGCGTGCACTTGCCGCGCAAACTCATCCCTCGTCTACGGTTGCGCCATGGTTAAAGAAAATACCATGTTTTTAGCCGCCCTCATCATATGGTCGCGTTTAAAGTCGCCGACGACCGCAATGCTTGTAGGAATCGGTGGAAGAAATGGACCACCCGAATTATTATATCCCTGTCTTCTACGTCATTTCTATTCGCTTCTTTATATTTTTTCGTAAGAGTCGATTTCGAGAAACATTTTTTTCCTTGAATATTTGCTGCGGTTGGAAATATTTTTAAAGATAAAGTTTTCACGAGGATTTTATTTATTTCTTTCTTTCTTTCGACAGAATTAAATTATTGTAAATTATTTTGCAAAGGACGTTCAAATTATTCCAAAATCTTTGAGAAAAAACATTGTGGAAAGCCGCAAAACTGGCCGATTAAGGAGCGAAACGGTATCGATCCCTTGTGATGGGGTACGGGGTACTTTGGCTCCGGGGGCTGCGTATTTGGGTCCATGGTGGCCCATATGGAGCCTGCCGAGCGCATATGTTGCGACAACGCCGCTAACGACTTGCCTTCGGCCTCCGTAATACTAAACTGCGGTTCGATTCTCACCCCATGAAACTAAATAACCATTCGATTGTCATTGGTAAATAGGTAATCAGTGCCGTATCATCTCGGATCTATTTCGTCTAGGTCCATTGCGCCCATCTTCCCAGCCTTCCTCCTTCCTTCGAAGAAATCTTCGAATAACACGCGATATTTAACTTTTTTTCATCGTTCTCGTCATCAACAGCGATCGGTTGAAGATATTTGATCCAACTCCTCCAAATATAACAGTTCCAATGATAAAGATATAAGCGTATACGATTTCTCAAGGATCGGCGAAAAAAGAAAAAAAAGGAAAAGAGGGGAGGGGGGGGAAGAAGGGGGGATGCGTTAAACGTTTTGGCCAAGCGAAATCCCGCGGCAGTTCCGCCCTCCTTACTCTTTTTGTCAACCTGCAAGACTAAACGAGTTACGTATTACGACGGGGGGTTGCCGAGGGGTGAACCGGTACTCAATACCAGGTTGTATGCTCTGGCCGTGCCATCTGGCGCGCTATTATACGAGTATTTTAATTTAATTAACTCGCCGCATCGATCGATATTATCGGCGCTTCCCCGGGATTAAGCTTGTACGTGGACCATCGGCGAATTCGAATCTGCCGTTTAATTAGGATTTCGCCCTGCAAACGCGAGCAACAGATTTTATGGAAACGAATAGCCGCGAACGAACGGAGGATCGATCGCGTCACTTGTTTTTTTTTTTCCTTTTTTCTTTTTTTTCCTTTTCTTTTCGTTTTTTTTTTCCCCCTTTTTGCCAAACGTCGATCGAGATTCTCCGTCATTCATCTCGATCATCGTGGAGAAATCGGTTTGCGGAGAGGTTTGCTTTCTTCTCCCCAAATTTTTAGGGAGGAGAAAGATTTATTTTAGGCGAAACGAATTTTGCATTTACAAGGCGTTTCCACGTATTTCCTCTTTAATCTTGGCAACGCATTTTTTTTTGTACATATATATTTTGTACGCTGGCGAAAAAAGTCAAGATATCATCCAGATATCTCTCTCTGGAACTCGAGCTTTTCCCTTCTGACGAGACGGTTGACGAGAGGAAATCTCTCCGACGAGAGACACACTCAGGGTATTCCCGTATTTACAACATATTTGCGGGAGCGCGAACACAGCACTTTGTCATAGCCGAGTGATTTTCGGGCCGGCAATGGGTCCCGTTGAAGAGAGCTAGTGCGCCATTGTGTTTTCGGGGGAGGGGGAGGGGAGAGAGAGAGAGAGGGAGGGGTCATTGTGATCGGTTGTACCCTCATCCATATACAGTGCACTTCCCCTGCTCTGTGCATCTGTCCTCAATCAGCGGCCTACGAAAATGGGATATACGGGGCCATTCTCGCCGAGAAATTATTGGCCGTCTCCAAGCATTGCATCCTTTGGATTAACAACTTTGCAACGACAAACGTCGAACAAAAGTTTAAGGGAATAAAACTCGGGAACTTTCTCGATCCCTCGGAGATATATCGAGAAAAAGTGAATAAAAGGATGTTGGAAAAAGCGGGATGGATGAGACAAGAAACGTAGTAAAGCATAGGAAAAATGACTCTGGCTGTTGGAATTCCGAGCAGTGGTATTATTATCTTGCCGCGATTTCCTTCCCCCTTTCGTCCCTTCCTTCGAAGAAAAGAAGATGGAGTTGCGGGGTTGGAGGGGAGGAGGGATTCAAAAGTGACGAAAATCACGGGTGACAGAGATCCTGGTTCCCCGGGTCGACAAAAACAACCCCGTCGGTCGACGATGGAATAGCCCGGCGGCGGGGTGAAGGGTCGCTCGGTGGAAGAATGGGGCACACTTAACTCGGCACTGCTTAAACAGTTGTTTGATCGGCATTATACATTAGCATGTGGCTGGTGCCAGTACTTATTAGCGGTATGGAGTGTCGAAAAGAAGAGCGCCACATCGAACCCATCGAAAGGATATACCTGCCCCATCTAAATCTGCCCCTCCTCCTCCCCTTCCCCCCTTCCACGAGAAATCTTACAAATCCTCCCGTGTGGCGTATTAAACGTATCTTTTTCCCAAAAAGGCGGAAGAACGGATGAATAAGAGCGCAAAAGGAATAATGCGTCTGGCTTCCGGCCATCGACGAGCTTTGGCTCTCCTCGGCCAACTTTCATGGAACAACCTTTCCAGATTTCGGAATCTGAACGTGGCTTGCAAGGGAGAGAGAAAGATAGAGAGAAAGAGAGAGAGAGAGAAGAGAGAAAAAAGTGAGGGAACACATCTCTTAAGAAGAATCGCAGGATTTGACGCGCGATCCCTTTTGTCGGATCGGTTAGCAGCGCCCGCGTCGAGGAACAGCCGCGGGAGCGAGAAAGAGAGAGGGAAACCTCTAGGTATATTATTCCGGATATTAAATCGCTTTTAAATCGGCTTAGCGTTAACTAGTGGCACTTTAAGCTGCCCGGTGAAATGATTATCAGGGTTTCCCACTCCGACGACCCGGCTAGCTGTTATCGCCCGTTGATTAATTGTTATGCAATATGACGTCACACACGCCCGCCTACCCGGATTAGAATCCCGCGGTGGAGCGTCACGGCGACTGCCACGATCTCTCCCTCGTCCCGCTATTCTACCTCTTCTCTCTCTCTCTCTCCCTCTCTCCCTGTCATCCTTCTCTCTCTTTCTCCGATTCTCTCGCTCTGAACCCCTTTGACCGTCTTCGTCGTACTTCGTTAGGTCGGCTCTCTCGCGCAAGCGAGCGCCACGCTTGCATAGAAGCGAGGAGGGAAGTTTCCGGCTAATCCTACGAATTTGAGCCAACCGAACATAGGAAGCTGATGAATATTGATACGGCCGACCTGCCACCCGCCCCGACACTCTTCCTCCAACCTGAGAAACGCAAGGTGTCGTCGCAAGAGTGCATCGTCTATGCGCCTCCAAGTACGCGATGCAACGTCTCCAGACATCTCGAGAGAGTTCGTCGATGAAACATATATGATAGCGAATCTATGCGCTGCTACCTTTCGAACAGGACGAAGAAAGAAAGATTGGAAGGGAAGGATGATGGTTACATTCCCTTTTTCTCAAGATTAAAACGGAAGGAATACGATCGCTACTTCTTTTATCTAATATCACCGGTAGAGAGTTGGTAACCTTGCTCTATTATTCCTCTAAATAAAAGAAACCATAAATCGTGGGTGTACGAGGCCGTGGAAGAGGCACGGTGTAGCTCTATATATATCTTTCGCCGTGAACGGTGCCCTTCTTCGTCGGCCATTATGCCGTCGGAGATAGTAGAAGGAAGAAGCCACCCCTTTATCTCGCCAGAGATTCCGCGGTGAGAGTAATGCCCGGAAATCAAGGGTTAATTCCTCGACGTCGTAAAGCATTTTATCTGTCCCTACTCCCTACTCTTCGCTTTCACCGAGGAAAATATTAAAATATGGGTGTACACCATCAAACTCGTTTCCTTGCTTCTCCTCGAAGCAAGATCGAAGGAAAAAAAGAATCGAACGGATGTCTCGAAATCTTATGTCTTTGTGGATGGCTGTGAGAACAAGACCACACGGAACGAAAGGGAATCGTTATGCTCCTCGGATTATGGTTACAAATGGCGAGCAAACTGTGCCACTAGAGTCCTCGTGGACCTTCGACACCTGATCCCTATTAAAGATCGTATCTGCAAAATTGGATTCGGGTGTCAGGGTGACCGCTGAAACGTATAAGCAGCTCGTAAAATACTTTTTAGCGCACCACCGCCTTCGCATCCGAGGGATCCAAGGGCTTTGCGGACAGATAAGAATCCCGAATTTGGATCGGTCGCATTGCATTTCGCACCCCCTTCGAGGGGTACGGTTAATCGATTAACCGAGTAACCCTGACAGCGTTCATGGGGATATTCAATCATGAAGAATCTTTCTCGTTCTCGGTTTCGTTATAAGAGAAAAAAATGTTTTTCTTTTTTTTTCTTTTTTTTCGAAAGGGAAAAAACACTTTGTAAGGTTGTGAAAGTAAGGAGCGAAATATCGCCTCGAAAATCATTCTTCCCGCGGCAATAGGAGTCAATTCGGGTCAGCGAATCGCCTTATTGAGGAGCAGGCCGTAGGGACCTTCAACGTCTCAGATGGAACGCAAAATCGAGTTACGTCGTCGCCATCGTCGTTGCAATAAGCGACAGAGAAAAGGTGCCGGGACGATATACGGAACGATGGCTATTACACACCCTATTCGAACCAGTGATCTTTATTGGACGGGATTATCGTATCGATCGATTCAACTCGATCATTTTTCGCAATTTTTCCATAATTTGTTCCTCGATGCTGTGCCTCTTTTTTTCTTTTTTTTTTTTTTTTTTTCTTTACAACGATACCTTCGACGTAAAAATTTTCAAGGTGAAGAAATTTACGTGTTCACCGCGGAATCCGAAGAAGAGAAGTGAAATTGAGAACCCGAAACGAGCACGTTGGCCACGATGAAATGCTGTCGGGACAGCAGGGTCTCTCGATGACGTAAAAAAGTGCCTCGGGGAGGGAGGGGTGGAAAGAGGAGGGGAGGGAGGGGGGAGAATAAGGCGCGGAGACGTTTATTCGGTCGGACAGGAGCCGAGTGACCGAGTCAAGTCGAACGTACAGCTTGGTCACACTCGGTTTGATCTAATAAAAAAGGCAAGACTTCTCTATCCTTTTGCAATTTTCTCTTCGCTCCAAATGTGTGCTCCCCACACACATTTCGACCAATCCCTACACACACACACACACACACACGAGTTTCCATCTCGAGTTTTATCTTGAACGAAAATAATTTCCAACGTAGGATTTCCTGTTGCATGTTCAACCTGCCTCCAACTTGCTCTCTTCGTTACGAGAGTTGAAAATTGAAAAATTGTGACTCGCGCGCATCCCCTTTCATCCCCTTTTTTCCCGTGGAATCCAGCCGAAGATCCACAACAGCGGAAGGAACGTCATCGCAGCCGTCGATTTTTTCCTGCTGCTTGTCAGGGTGCTGTCCGATATAATCCGCGGTTGATCAGATTAAACGGTGCGCAGAGGGCGAGCCACGAGGGTGTGGCGGCTCTCTCTCTCTCTCTCTTTCTCTCTCTGTGGAAGAACCAGCAGAGCAGCGTCGTCGACAACGGCAACCATTACCGTCGGAATCGCGGCGCGAGCACCGTGTCGCCGGATGAAAGAGGCTCAAACTCATCGTTCCGTAAAATAACATTGTCCCGGTGCGGAGAGACAGTGTGGAGAAGGGTTGGTGGGGCGCGGTGGAGGATGGTCGGTCGGCCGGCCGGGAAAAAGGATCGGACGGGGCGAAAACTCGAGAGGTTTCTTTATTTTCTCCGGTGAACTCCGACGTACTTACGTTAAGTACCACGAGAGTACGGCGTTTCACGAGCGCCGGCTGGGAAACACGGGGAAGTGGGCCCATTGGCGCGATAATCGAGGGCGCAACTTTCTCGCTCCCCTCTCTTTTATCTTCTCCTTGGAAATTCACTCGCTGAAAATTCGTAAAATTAATATTGCACGCGTATCGTGGAAAATTAATTTGTGGGAAGAAAAAAGAGGAAACGAAACGGTGACTTCTTCGAACGAATATTTCGATGTCTGCCAAGCGTATACGATAAAAGTTAGAAGTAAAATCGAAATGACTGAACACTCAAAGGATGGAGGAGTGTCAAAAGGAGGATTGTAGTTAGGGCGAAGCAGCATGCTCGAGGAAAAGCACTCCGCAGTCTACGCTACTGTAGGGTGACGAAGGGGGTGGGTGGCGTAGTGGAGCGAAACGCGGTGGGCGGCGTGGAACAGGGGGTGGAGATTACGGCAGGACAAGCAATATTAAGCGGGCAGGAACAAAAAGACGATCCAGCACGCCGGATTACCCGCGATGCACCGCGTTGTCCCGTGAAATTGATACGCGAGTTGCTTTTTAACGGGGAGCAGTGGGACCGGGGGGGGGGGGAGGCTGGTTCTCTAAGCGTGCTACCCTGGAAATATTCGACGCGATTTAGATAACGCGCAGCCGCTACAAAAGGAACGATTTGCGGCGGGAGGTTGGCCACAATCGGGGGAGGGAAAGGGGAAAGACTGAAAATAATTAGATCGTCGATCACTCGATGCTCCTTCCTTCTTCCTTCGAACTTTTTACCCGGTGTCAGTGTTTTCGATGTTATTTCGGTGGATGGATATCCACGTCCAGGGATACGAACGGAGCATCGATGTGTTATTATTTATTCGTAAATATGGCGATATATATCGATCGAAAGGCGACTTGGCAATTTTTTGCCTTGCGACAACCGCAGTTTTCACGATTCGGGCAATTGGATGTAAATCGTGGCAGGTTTGCAAGTGTGTGGAGAGAGAGAGAGAGAGAGAGAGAGAGAGAGAGAGAAAGAAAGAAAAGAAAAAAGAAAGGTAGGAACGGCGCGATGTTTACTCGCGTGTATCTATCGCGCGAGTGTTTCCTAGTCGACGCACGTACCGTGGTTTATCTAAATATTGCGATAGAAGAAAAAAGGAGCAAAAATTTCGCGGCGAGCGTGCCTCGTATCAGCCGCGTGGGAAACATTACTCTCGCAAGCAAGCGCGATTCCTATCTGCTGCGAACCGATTGCAACGGGCAAAATTTTTATTTTTAACGTATCCTTCGTAACGTGTCCGCGACGTACTTTTTTCTCCATAAATAAATAAAGTTCCCTAAATAAAGCCCGGATCGAGAGCCCGACGATATTTTAAACAACGAATTATAAATCGATCGAATGTATTATACGAATGGAACGAGAATCGGATGAAAAGCACCGCGTCGAGAACGGAAGAGTGGCCCTATGGGAATATTATTTCTGACCGTAATGAGAGATGCTCACCCTTCTTCTCTCGCCCCCTCGTGAAACGTAACTGGATTTGCAACATGCGGGCCACGATCTTTCCTCCGATTTCTCCCGTCTCCGACTAATTCCACGATCGAGTCCCATCCAAAAGTCTGTCTGTGTAAATCCATAAAGGGAAATCCTCTTCTTTTAGATCTAATTCGCAATTATAAAATCGTAACTTCCCCTCTGTTGCGACTTCTCGTAACACCGAGAAATTGCAAATTGCACAGGTGCGTCGAGGAGAAGACGAAAAGATGAGGAAGCACGTGCGAGGAGGGAGAAGAAGGTTATTTTGACGGAGAAACGGCATATATTTTCATATCTTCGAACGAGTAGCAACGGGAATATTGTAATTTGCATCGAACACGGTCGGCAGCAAAGAAGCAGCAAGTTCTAGATGGGGGCGGCAGACGGCGGAGAGGGAAAGGCGAGCAAGACATTGAAATCGGCGGAGTATGCAAATAGGGTGGCTCGGTGCGTTCCAAATCTTTAGATCTGGACTGGAATAAGTCGGAAGTGGTGAACCGGGCCCTCCTCGCTTGTCCGTATCGCGACCATCGAGAGCCAGGAGATGATCCAGTCCCGAAAATACGGATAATCCGGACGCGGTTGGTCTCGCAAATGCGCGTGTATTCGTCACGAAACTCTGATGCTCGCCTTTCTTTGTATTCGTTTTTCCTTCGTTTTGGCATTACTTTCACCACCCGTGCTCAAGCCAAGATCGCGTATTTATATTTTGAGAGAAAAGTAAGTTGCAATAGATACGCTTTAGAGGTAAAGCTCTCTCTCTCTCCCTCTGTCTCTCAGAGAAATCAGTTTCCGTAAATCAGTGAGTCTGTTTGGAACGATGGAAAATGAGAAAACGATAAATCGATGGAAGAATGAATGAAAAGAGGGAGGGGAATCCATTATCGACTATCCTCGTGGCTGGTTTCCTCGCATGATCGTGGTATCGTTTCGTGGTCCGCGAAATCGAAGGATTTATGCTCGCGTTCGGTGGCGTAACGATTCGAATACGCGTTACACGTCGCATTCGAGGCGTCACGGTGCATCGCGCATCGTGGCGGAGAAAAATCGGCGAATCCAATAAAGGGTGAATAATGCCGCGCCGGTGTCGATGCACGCTAACCCCTGAATTCCTCGAAGCGAAAACAGTGGTGGAGAAATAGAAATGGATGATCGTTTAAAAACAGCCCATCTAAAATCCATAATGGTTGAATAAAAATTTGATAGAAAAAAAAAAAATTTCACGCAAAATCGACGATCTTGATGCAATAAGATTTTTTAATTGTTTCTCGGGATCGATGGTGAAAAACGCGAAAAATAACAACCACGAATGACGGGCACCGATTGAAAGGAAGCGAGGCGAAGGAAGCGGCAAAGCGGAAAACGCGCGAAACACGCGAGAGAAAGGAACGAAGGGAGGGGGGAAGAGCGAAGAGCAAACACGGCAACCCCTCGGCGGAGGGTCGTCCCGGAAAACGCGAAATTTGTAATCGAGAGAAACACGGGCCGTGAATATATGGCCGCCTTCCGCAGCGGCGACGGGTTTTACTAATAACCGATACCCCAACCGAACCGTGGAATATTATAATTGATTTATTGGGGGAACGATTGCGTGGTCGGATTTATCAGCGCCTCGAATTTCTGCTCTTCGCTCGTCGCGTTTCGTGGCGCGGGCGCGATCGAACGGAACGACGGCCGGCGATAGACCGCATCCGGCCCGCTCGCCGCATTCATTTCGCGCGTCGTTTCGATACGATTGTCAACGATTGTCCAACGCTCCGCTGTTTATCGCGGAGGAGGGAATCGGAAACGAAACGAGGCGCGGCCACGACGACGAAATTTCGGCCGGGCCCTTCGGGAGGAAAGTTGGGAGTACATTTATTGGCGGTTAATCGAGAGCCGAGGCCAGCCATGAAATAATTATAATTGATTTATAGCGGGCAACAACCGAGCGGATTTATCAGCCGCTCCGTTCTGCTCGGTTCCACCGCTATGCCGTGGACGCGATCGAACGGAACGACGGCCAACGATAGACCGCGTCCGGTGAACGAGCGCGTTCGTTCAAAGCCCGCGTGTTTGCTTATGCAATTAACCATTGCGTTGCGACGCCGAAAATTCGGATTGGATCGAGGCCGATTTTAACCACTCTTCTCTTTTGAGTATATTACGCGTATCTCTTAGGAAGATGGAAGACTTTCACTCCTTCCAGCGGAAATCAGCGATTTGGAAGAGAGGAAGGAGACACGGCTCGATCGACGACAAAGGGGAATTATTCTTTCGACCGTACGATCGCTATCCACGGCATGCTCGTTCCAGGCAAGGGTTGATAATAAATTCAAATTTAGGGGTGGCGCGCAATCTGTGATTCAGCACCATTAAGCACAGGATCCAACGAAGGACGGGTCGCGTACTTTCTCCTAACTTGGCACGTCCAACGAGTGGATCGCCTCTTTAAACCTTGCTAAGAGGTAAAAGAGATCAGTTTGACGGGAAAAGAGCACGGCCGTATCAATTTCTTATCGCTTCACGAAGAGGGTGAAGAGTTGGACTCTCCGTCGGAATAAATAACGAGGATTTCGTTGTAACTCGTTGTTTCTCGTTGTCCAGGTTCCCGTTCTCGAAGCACAATCCTTGCGCTTTCGAGACGATCGAACGATTAAGAAAGAGTATTGGAAACTTTTTTTAATACTCGATCGTAACGATCAGCAACTGTAGTTTCTCTGGCGGATTCGTCTAGCCAAGACGTATGCGCGAAAATCCCTCGCGTTCCAAATCGAGTTACAGGGACAGAAGTATCGCGGTCGTAAAGCAGGCAGAAATAAAATCTATCTCTAAGTACCTTAGAAACAGAATGGCGAACGAGCACGCTTTATGGGTAATCGAACCAACTTTTTTAACTGTCTAGATGCTCCTCCTTTCCGGGACATAAAGTACATCCATGTATCTGAAGGAATATTCTGTGTCTAATAATGCGCGCTCTCTGTGCACGATCATTGCTATATATTCCTTCGTCTATACATTTTTTTTTCTTCTTCGAGGAAAGAAAATTCGAACGTCTCGCCCGATTGGAACGAGTTGAAAGATATCGATTCATCTCGACGTTTCTTCTTATTTCGAGGCTTGTTTGTTAACAAGAGGGTAAAACGAGGATCGATCGGCGGCGATAACGAATCAGGTTGGAATCAGGACGAGAAAAAGAAGGTTTCTAGGAGGTCTTGATTTATATCGGCTCGATATTTTCCGCAGCTCTCAGTGTTTCTTAATTCGAGGTTTCGCCGCGTGCTTGCCGTGGAGGTAATTCGATTTCCTGGTGAATCGGTTGGAAGTAAATCAGAGTACAGTCCCGGCCGAAACTCGATCCTGGGGTATTGTCATAATTTCCCCAAGATACATGGACGAGTCAAACGCGTTTCTTAATCTCGATAAAAATTCCTCCTCCCCCTTTTCTTTTTCATTCCAAACATTTCTATCCTCTCTTCCAACTTTCTTCTCGTATTTTAATCTGAGAATCTAAGGGGAAATTTTCAAGAGAGGATCTATCCTCGTGTATAGGTTGTCAATATTTTCGAAGATCAGGAGCGAGCAGTTCGTAGAATCGGGTTCCGCATGTGCTCGAGGATGTCGAGCGGAGAGGACGGGCGAAACCTTCGACGCGACAGCTCGAAATACGGCTTGCAAGGTTTTTACACCATCGGCTGGCAGGCCATATTCCCGAAAAGGAGCAGAATCGAGGCCGGAAAGGGGATATCATCGATACCGCGAGAAGGGTACCCGAAGCAAAGCAGCCTCGAAGCTGTGGCCTGCTGATAACAAAAAGGTCGAGCCAAGTGTTCGTTTCGTATAAAATCGGATCCTCCTCCCGGCGAGGAAGAATTCTATTATAATAGAATTCTCTTTGAAGAATCTTCGAGCTTGCCCTCTAATCTTTGCGATCGATTCCATTTCACTTTTAAATATCTTTTAACAATGATCCGGCCAGATTGTTAATTCGAATTCCTTGGTTCGTCCGCGGATACCATGACCGGTTAACGATCCGTCAGAAGAAAGAACGTTTGGCAAACGTACGCTCCTCTTCTGCCTCTTCGTTAGTATTCCGGTGCGAGGTGATCGTCGGGAAGCGATTTGACCAAGTTTAACGGATCCACGACGGGTCAGGCCTCGGCCCCCCTCGGCGCGAGAGAAGACTGTTGCCGGTCTTCTCCTTCGCAAATCCGTCTGGCCGTCGCCGCGGCCACGAGCTGAATACCAATTCCCAATTTGTCCAGGCATATCGACTGGGCACTCAAGGGCGTGACACAAATGCCAGATGCAATCAGCGAACGAGTGCAGTCTTTCTCTTAATCCGCGCAATCGGCAGCCGCTGGCCGAGCCACCGCTCTGAGAATCTGGATCTTCTCTCGAAGGGACAAAATCTCCAAAGAGGATGTAATTATTTTGGGGGAAAATAAGTTTTATCTCGTTCCGATTTTGTGTATTGAACCGAGGGGGAGGGATTCTAGGCTCGAATTGACGATGACAGAGAAGTTTTTCGGTTTTTTCTTTCGATTTTTTTTTTTTTTAAATTCTTACTCTTCTCTAATTCCACGAACACCGTTCTTTTATCGATTCTTGCCTTGTTGTCTCATTGTTAATCTTGGTCGTTTCGAAATGAAGGAGTGTTGGAAGGAAAAGAAAACGAGAAGAGAAGGGCAGTGACCCGAGATCGGGAGGAGTTAGAGCCAAAATCCAGTCGGTTTTCTTCGAGGTTCCCGTCGCTTCAATATTGTCGCTATCTCTTGTATACAGTTGCCGCCATATTCCGCGGGAAGCCGCCATATTACCAGAAACTTCCACCCCCTTTTATGCGGCTTGCCGCGGACCGTCTCCGCGAAAACTACCCCCATAAAAGTTGACGACTTAAATCGCGGGGCGTATGGCCGAGACGGCCGCGCCACGGAAACGTCGAACACCCCTTACGACCCCGGGAAACGCCTCGAAATATTTCGTCGTACACCGCCAACAATTCCATCGTTTCCGCTTCGTTCTCCCACGATCGACCGCAACGATTTCCAGAATTTTTCTTAAAAGTGATCGATACGCGCGAAACCATGCAAAAACGATTCCTTTGAGATATTCCCTTTTCTTCTGTTTCTGTAAATAAGCATAACCTCGACGAGGAAAAATCGAGGAGGGAGGACGAATCGACGAGAGATATCCATGGAAATTATTATGAAACCCCGTTCGATTGCGCTTTCCTCGAGAGTTTATCATCCTGGCTCGTAAATTTCCTCCCGCCAGGCGAGCAAAGTGGCGGGCAAACCAATCTGCGTGCTCATTTCGAATAGAACGTGGTGGCGGGCGAAATTCGTTCGCCACGAGTAGGCCGATAATCCCGGGGTTACGATAAAAAGGAAAGAGGAGGAAAAGGAGAGTGCCCTCCTCCCCCCCTCTCCCCTCTCCGTAATGAAGGAGACCAAGATAAATATGGAAAGGAGGGCTTAAAGCAAATGGCGACCGGGTACACGATCCAGCCTCAATATGCTTGAAAGTGTCCCGCTGACGTGGCGTTTCGGAATTGAATGACCGGGGGGATTAGCTCGATGTCATCGCGTTCGCGATACGCGCTGTGGAATGGGATAAAAAGGACGATTGAAAAAAAGAAAAAAAAAAAAAAAAAAAAACTCGCTGGAAAAGAGGGATAAAGAAAATATGCCATAACTCGCTTTTATCGAGGGTATCGCTTAATTGGAATATCTTTTTCGAGCGCCGCCCCGACGAATTTCTGCCGATTCGTATATAAAATTATTAAAAAGATAACATAGATCTTTTCTCGAAATTTCGAGTTTATTTTTTTTTTTTTTTTTTCGAGAAGCAACGTCGAAGTTAAACAAACGGAATCTATCCCCGGGAGTATTCCACTTTGCGGCTAATATGACCGATGTATGTATGAGGCCAGGCCACGTATAGGGGAGGGGTGCATAAATATGTGCGTATGCGTCACCGCGCGCATAAGTGGCGATGAGGGGATTTGTAAATGATCTTAACGTCTCGTGTCAATCGCTCACGCGATCTGGCACGAACGAAACGAAACGATCTCCACGTAACTGTTGAAGCAACTGCTTATTCCCTCTTAAGCGAAGCAGAATTAACGAGCAGCGAGATACGAGCAAAACGTCTTTTTGCGATTTCCTCGAGGAGGGCGCGGAGGAAGTCGAGTTAGAACCCTTTCCCCGCGAAGCAGGTCGCGACATCCGGCCGCGGATCCGACGAAAAAATATATATTCAACCGGCTGATATACCGCGAGAGGCGGAGAAGCGAAGTTCTCTTAAGACGTCGGAAACCGCGCAAAAAGAATCTTTGGTGGCGGTGGCGCGAAGGGGCGAAATTACGTCAAAAAGTCCGGAGAATTTATCGGACCACTTTTTAAACTCCGCCTTCGCGCGATTAGCATATTATTTCTATGGATGTTGGGGAAGGAGAAGAGCGAGCAACGTTCCTCCCGAACAGGGGGGAGGGGAGAGGGGTAACGCGGCAAGGAGCATATCAAATATGTTGATAAATGATCCCTTTGAGCGACGAATAGGCGGCGTCGGTGTTCTACGTATCCTTTTATCCGTCCGTGCACCAAGCATTTGAATGTCAGAAGGAATGGCTTTCCTCGTGGTGCTGCTTCGACCATCCCCGTTTCAACTATTGAGAAAAATCACAAGCGTCTGCGTTCCCTGCGCTGAAATATTCCAATGGAATCGAAAATATCTTGAGGAACTCGTCGTGTCGAACGGCGGGATTCGTTAGAGTCGATCGAATATCGAATTGAACGACTTCTCCTTTGGGTATTACATCGTTCACCCAAGACCCAAGGGGAAGGGGAAATACTCGCGAACGTTTGAATTTTCTCGCGAGCGAACGAACTTGATGATATTCGTGGAACAGTCGTTAATGCGGTAAATGCTTGCGAAAGTAAATGTTAACTTGATTAACGATTCGGAATATTTTTACAGAAGATTCGAGAATGAGGGACAATTCGCGAATCTCTAAGAAATGATCTCTCGCTTTGATCTCGAAATCGGTACAAGTTCGCGGTATACGGTCACCGATATAAAACAGTCACATTTCCGCCTCACCAATCAGTTCTGACCGATCGCCCTTTTGCCAATCTCCATATCATTTTGTCACAGACGGGTAAAAAAAAAAAAAAAAGAAGATACGAAAATATCTTATGCGATTCTTTTTCAGTTTTTCAACTGAATAATTGCAGAACCAATATAAACTGGAAAATTGGCCGTACAAATGCAAAAAAGCCGACGGTTCGAAAATTGGAAAAATACGGCGGGAAATCGCGAAAACCCGATAATATTTTACAGTATCCGCATTACATGCCGCCATAGAGAAAATTGAAATATTTCGCTGACCGGCGATGTTTAACAAATTTTATCGTTCGATTGTATTTTACGTACCCGCGAACAATAACGTTCTGACAATTAGCATCATAAAAGGAAGAACACACGTCGGAAAGCATAACGAGAATAGAATAAATTTTCACCAACGCGAAATTAATTGTTAACGCGCCTCGTAACGCGGTTTGTATTAATGACGACAGCGGACAATGCAAAATTGTCCTCCAATAATGAATCTCTGTGTTATTAACCAAGGGTACGAGTTGTCCGAGAATTGTTTTATCGTCCGAGATCTTTGAAAGATAGAGGAGGACCGAAGAGATAAGTTATCGACAATTATATCCACCGATAGATCACGAAGAATTATGTGATCGTATGAAATTGTAACATTATGATAATAATCACGGAATAATTTCATCGTTCATGGTACAAACATGTAGCTATTACGCAAAATTTATGACCGATAATGAAAATAATATCACGGAGTAGGAATAAGACAGACACATTTACAGTCTTATTCGTGTCTCATGTTCTGAAATACCGACCTCGAAAAAAATGTTTCTTACACCCTCTATGATTTGTTACATATATTTATGATGTATATGTAATTATTTTGTACACAATATATGTTTCATTTGATTACTATCTTGATTTGATCTTACTATTTTCTCTTTTTTTTCTCTTTTAGTATAAAAATTGTATAATCGAGAGGATTATGATATCATGTTAATCATTAATTAATAAATAATTAATTAAGAATTTCATGTTAAAAATTATATAAGAAGTTTAACTAAAATTCTTCATATGAACTTAAAATGCAATATATGTTTTTGTATAGAAATTAAATAATTAATTAATCTTCATATAGTGTCTTCGATATATTAGATAGTATAACGCATTAATCATTAATAAATAATATAATGAAAAAGAATTTCAATTTAATTCAATTAAAATTGATATGAGAAAGTTATCCAAAGTTACAATTTTAAAATACGATCACGAAAATGTCGACATTATAAATAGAAAATGAATAATTAATGAATTTTCTTTATGACATCTTCGAATTTTTATTCCTCTATCTCACAATATTGTTCTCTTTATTTATGGATAATGTCAACACAAATTTAAATATCTGCACATTCTAATACTAAGTCAAAGTTTCAGCTATTCAAACGCTAGATGGCATTGATCTAAAAAACTTTTTAATCGTTGCCTAACTTATCGACGAAATATATTTAGTAATTAATACAGAATTCAAAAATAAAGAAACGCTATAGTTTAAAAGTTATTTGAATACGAAAAATATAGAAAATAAAATAAGAATAAAATAGAATAAAATAACAAAGAAAAGAAGAAATATTTATATATATGTGTTTTTTTTTATTTATATAAAAATTATATATAAAAATATATAGACATATAAAAAGATTAATTTATATATATAAAGATATAGACTTCTTGCGACATATAAAAAAAAATTAATAAAATTATAAACAAAAAGTTTATTTTGCTATTAGTAAATAATAGCAAATTTAAATAGTAATATTTCTATTCTTCTTCTATTATTTACTTTTTTTATCTTTTTGTTTCATTTATTTTTGTCTTCTTCTTTTTTTTATATGTCATATATATATTTTATATATAAACGTATATAATGTATGAATATAAATATATAAACCTATAAAAAACATATAAGATCTTTTTAATAAAAGAAAAGGTAATTTGTATAAAGATAGTTTAAGAAGTTTATTGAAAAAATTGTAATTATCTGAAGCTTCAAATAAAATTATTCTCTTATTATAACAAAATCAATATTCTAGTTAGTTACAAAATTAGTTTATAAGAATATATATACGTAGTAATTGTATGTATATAGTTGAAAGTGTGTACTTTCCTTTTATATCATCGCAACATTATCAGAATCTGAAAATATTTTTTCTGTGATGCTTTAGCTTTCCCAGCTTCTTTTTCTCTATACTTTCTAGTATATCACTTGCTTCGTGATCACTAAAGTTAGAATTATAAATTGAATGCGTGTTAGTTAGTATCGTTAGTCTATTTTTAAACAAACATCCTAGAACAAAATCATGATCGCACATACTGTTCGTGGCTAAAGAAGACTTGACGCCTTTTTTTTCTTTGTTTCTTTTCAAAGTGAAAAATAGTAAGCTTTGATATTCCAATATCAATATTCGCATATATATATCACTGATACCTTAACGGAAGAGAAGTTTTTTCATTATCAAAAAGTGAATTTGAGAAATAAATTTTTATAATTAATATTTTCGAAAGAAGACTGTATTACAATGACTAAACAACTTTAAAGGATTTATCAATAAGTAAGTAAAATTATTTAATATACAATATAAAAATTGGAAATCACATAAAATTTTTTGCACAAGCATTATTGATATTATACCATAATTTTTTAATACTGTCATTTTCTAATCAAATTTTATGGAAAAAATTTTTTATTTCTATTACATACGATAATATAATGTAAAAATAAATCCATATATATATTATATTTATATATATATAAATATATAATTTCATGTAATTTTCACGAATATTTTGCATTTAAATACATACATCATTTTGCAATTAGGAAATGTATTGAATATCAATGCATTACTATCGAATTCGAATCTTATCAACATCGATTTTTAAAAACGCTTATACAATAAACAATCGATAAAATTAGTTATCGTATACACAATAATATATCTGTCAAATTATCGATGTTGTGAGGTTATCTGTTTTTATTCTGAATTATATAATTTTACAGAAACCTACAATGGATACACGCCAAACGCGTGTAGAAATTCTTCTCTTTGTTATCACAATTTTCGGATTATTTTCATTTGGAAATGCAGCATCCGCACATATACACTCTCATCAACATAATAAACCTGGCAGTAATGAAAGAACAGAAGATGGTGCATTTAGTCCACGAGATATGGATCATTATGCAGGAGGAGAACACCATCAAGAATTTGATCATGAAGCTATTCTCGGTATTCATTTTGTAATTTGTCATATTGAAATTAAAGTTTCAATAACAAATATATTTTATTTCGTGCAGGGAGTGTAAAAGAAGCAGAAGAATTTGATAAACTTCCAACACAAGAATCAAAACGACGTTTAGGAATTTTATTAACAAAGATGGACTTGAATAATGATAAATTCATTGAAAGAAATGAATTAAAAGCTTGGATTTTACGTTCTTTTAGGTATAAATAATTAGGTATAAATATTATCATTTTGTTTAAAATGAAAATAATTATAAATTTATTTTAAAAATAGCATGCTTTCTGCTGAAGAATCTCAAGATCGATTAGAAGATACTGATACAGATGAAGATGGTAAAGTCAGTTGGAATGAAATTCTCCAAGATACATATGGCACTGATCCAGAAGATTTAGCAGTAGATGATAAACTTATTAGTGATGACAAACAGACATTTGAAGCTGCTGATATAAACAAAGATGGTCATTTAGATAAAGAAGAATTCAAAGCTTATACACACCCAGAAGAAACACCAAGAATGTTTCCACTTCTATTGAAGCAAGCTCTAGATGACAAAGATACAGATAAAGATGGTTTTATTAGCTTTCAGGAATTTATTGGAAATAGAGCTAAAGCTGAGGATAAAGAATGGCTATTAATAGAGAAAGATAAATTTGATTATGAACATGATAAAAATGGAGATGGAAGATTAGATTCAGATGAAATACTTTCTTGGCTAGTGCCAAGTAATGAGTAAGTAATAATCATATAAAATATCATATAAAATTTTCTTTATAATAATTTTAAAACATATTTTATATTATTAAATATTTTAGGGAAATTGCAAGCGACGAAGTCGATCATTTATTTGCCGCATCTGACGATGATCACGATAATAGATTATCGTTTGACGAAATTTTGGATCATCATGATGCTTTTGTAGGTAGTGAAGCTACAGACTATGGAGATCATTTACAAGATATCGGACGTTTTACAGATGAACTTTAAAACTAAATCACTTAGTAAAATTTTTACTTCTTTTCATAATAACTGTCAAAAACTTACATAGTTAAAAATATTTTCAATACTTTTAGCTCTTATATGTTTTAGTATTTCTCTTTATGCTGGATTTTAAATATATTTGTATAAACACCGATATAAAATCATTGCACAAACTGATTTAAAATACTCAAATAGTGTTTCATAAACCACAGTCTTCCATTTTTAAAAAAAGTTTTGTGCCATAAAAGAACCATAGCATCGTATTATAATAATATTAGCACTATAATATTTATGTTATATATCGTTTATGAAAGTTACTACAATTATACTATCTCATTTTTATTATTTATTATATAACTAATTATTTATATGCATTGATATCATTTTTGCGAAATTATAAGAATGAGTCAAGTAAAATAATAATTTAGAAAAATAGTCATTTAAAATGTTAGATTTATTATTGTTTAATATTTATACAAACGTATATTTATTATTATATACAAAAATTAAACAAATTATTCTATATATTTAGTTTTATTCATAAATCAGTCTTATTAAAAATTATAAGTACACGAAATAATTATGTTTAGTATTCAAATATACTTTGATGCAATTTTGTTTACTCTTTGTATTACATGACGAACAATATGTATTATGAACTTTTTTTAATAAAAAGTACACGATATCTTATATTAATTTTTTTTTTTAACATTTCTTTAAAAATCACATCTTCCTCAGCATTTTCTAAATTTATTATTATTATTAATTTAAAGTATTTTAAAGTATTTATTTAAAGTATTAAATATTTCGTGATGGCGCTGTATTCCTAAACTTGCAACGGTAACGAAAAAAACGTATTCCTTAAGAATTGAAAAAATACATTTGTTATAAAATATATTTATATATAAATTTTAATATATTATCATTAAGGATCATATAAAATGCCTTATGCTAATCAACCATCAGTTCATATTTCTGATTTGACTGAAGAAAATGTAAAATTTCAAGTAGAAGATACCGAATTAAGGTAAAATAGGTTATGTGACAATTATTGTATTTTATTATTTATAATGTTAACTTTTTTAACATTTATAGTGTAGCAAATAGTATGAGACGTGTTTTTATTGCTGAAACACCTACTATGGCTATTGATTGGATACAATTGGAAGCTAATTCAACTGTCTTAAGTGATGAATTTTTAGCACATAGAATTGGAATGATACCATTGATAAGTGATGATGTAAATAATTAAATTAATATCTAGTCTAAAAGTCTAAAAATTTTTCAACAAAAATAAAAATATTAAAATTGTTTATTTTAGGTTGTTGATAGAATACAATATACAAGAGATTGTCAGTGTATGGATTTTTGTCCAGAATGTAGTGTAGAATTTACACTTGATGTCAAATGTACAGAAGATCAAACACGACATGTAACTACTGCAGATTTTAAATCTAGTGATCCAAGAGTACTTCCTGTTACATCTAGACATAGAGAAGATGATGCAAGCGAATATGGAGAAACAGATGGTTCATATTTCTTTAAATAATATATTCATTTCTATTGTAAGGCATATAATATAAATTAATGTATTTTTATTCAGAAATATTAATTGTAAAATTAAGAAAAGGTCAAGAATTAAAATTGAGAGCATATGCAAAGAAAGGTTTTGGAAAAGAACATGCAAAATGGAATCCCACTGCTGGTGTAAGCTTTGAATATGATCCTGACAATGCTATGAGACATACATTATTTCCAAAACCTGATGAATGGCCAAAATCGGAATATAGTGAATTAGAAGAAGATCAATGTAAATATTTTTTTAGCATTTTATATCTATATTGGTTTTTAAAATAAATTATCTTTTAGATGAAGCACCATTTAATTGGGAAGCTAAACCAAATAAATATTATTTTAATGTGGAAAGTAGTGGAGCTTTAAAACCTGAAAACATAGTAATGATGGGCATTGCAGCATTGAAAAATAAATTATCCAATTTACAAACACAATTAAGTCATGAAGTTCAAAGTGATGCATTGAGTATTCATCATTAAATAAAATTTATATATTTTAATATTCTATATCTTTTTATAAAACCAAAATTTTTGTTATTGTAATTTCAGTATTGTAATGTTATTGCCAATTATTTTTGTAACAAAAAATAAAATAAGATTTTCATTATTCAATTTACATTATGTAAAAACATTATGTAAAAAAAACTTATACAATAACATTATAAACTTAAAAATAAATATCTCATTATATTTAAAAAATGTAATTTAATAAATTTGTTAATAAATTTTATAAATTAAAATTAGTGTTTTTCTATATGTATGGTGGTCACATAAATGCATCTCCCGCCCAAATCTAGGGATTTTATTATATCGTTACTTCGCGGATTACTTTACAAATGTCGCTGTGCCAACAAGTCGGTTGAAGATTTTTGTTCCATTTAGTGACAGAGAACGAGAAAACATAAGTTTCTGGGTTGAGTGTCCTTCGGTGTTAACACGAGAATTACTCGTGTGAATTTTAATAGCACCATGTATATCAAACAGGTATCATAAAAAAATTTAGAATGTCTTTTTAATTTCTATCTTTTTTTGCGCGATTTCTACTATTTCCTTTTGATAGACGCTCTTCGTTCAAAGTATCGTTCGAAGTATGGCTACTATCATTTAATATTAAAATATGTAAAGATAAAATACTTTATACGCTATATCTTTATTCTTTTAAATTTGATATAAACATCTAAGACGATATTATATGATTTCATAGTAAGATATATATTAATAAATAACATGCATACTAAAAAAAGCATAACATTTAAATTTATTTAACTACTTAGAAATATATAATGATAATAATTTTAATATAAGAGAATTTTTATTATAATTTTTATAAAGTATATAATTTAAGAGAATGTTATAAAGAAATAATATAAATTTTATATGATGTATCTTTCTGAAATTAGGTAATCATACAAGGTTTTAAATCATATCGTGAACAAACAGTTGTAGAACCCTTTGATCCAAGGCATAATGTAGTAGGTATGTACATTTATTTTATTAAATGTAATATAATAAATTCTTAAATCAATTTTATTTATTAATTAAATGGTTTTTTTTATTTCAAGTTGGAAGAAATGGTTCTGGTAAAAGTAATTTCTTTTATGCGATTCAATTTGTCTTAAGTGATGAATTTTCTCATCTTAGACCTGAACAGAGACAAGCTTTGTTGCATGAGGGCACAGGACCAAGAGTTATTTCGGCACATGTTGAAATTATATTTGATAATTCTGATGGAAGATTACCAGTAATAATAAAACTTATTATATAAACTTTTTCATATATATCTATTTATTTATAATTTTATTATTTATTTTGCAAGATTGATAAAGAAGAAGTATATTTAAGAAGAGTAATTGGCTCAAAAAAGGACCAGTATTTTCTTAATAAAAGAATAGTAACAAGAAATGATGTAATGAATTTATTAGAATCAGCAGGATTTTCAAGATCAAATCCATATTATATTGTAAAACAGGGAAAAGTATGTGTGTATTTATAAATGATTTATAAAAACAAGGTAAAAAAGTAATAAATTGTATTTTATAGATAAATCAAATGGCAACAGCACCTGATTCTCAAAGACTAAAATTATTAAGAGAAGTAGCTGGTACTAGAGTATATGATGATAGAAGAGAAGAATCAAAATTTATTTTAAAAGAAACTGAAGGCAAATTAGAAAAAATTCAAGATTTTTTAAGAACCATAGGTAAATTTTGTTATTTATTAATATAATCTCATTAAATCTTACTGTTAATTTCTAAAAAATAATTTATAATTGCATTATAGAGGAACGCTTAAAAACGTTAGAAGAAGAAAAAGAAGAACTTAAAGAATATCAATGTTGGGATAAACAACGTCGATGTTTAGAATATACAATTCATGAAAGAGAACTCAAAGAAAATAAAAGAAAATTAGAAGAACTAGAAAAATCTAGAGCTAATAGTGGTGCTGAACAAGCAAGATTATGTGCTGAAGCAAAAACTGCACAGGAGATGGTGAGAGCAGCTACAAAACGACTTAAAGAAGCAAAAAAAGAAGTACAAACTGCAAAAGAGGAACGAGATACATTAAGGTATTATATTCAAAAATTTATGTACAAGCAATTTAATGATTGCTAGTTCTAAATTAAAAATGAAATTTGTAGTGCTGAACAGCAACAATTATTAAAAGAAAAAACTAAATTAACATTAACTATTAATGATTTATTGGAAGAAGTAAAAGGAGATAATGACAGTCGAAAACGTGCTCAACAAGAATTAGAAAAATTAAAAGTAAATATTGCAGCAAGAGAAGCAGAATTAGAAGAATTAAAACCCGAAGTAAGTTATCATAATTGAAGTGCTTAATAATATAATACTTTTAATTAATTATTATTTTGATTAATATTTTATTTTATATATTAGTATGAAGAAATGAAGCGTGTTGAAGAAGAATGCACACGTGAATTACAATTAAAAGAACAAAAACGGAAAGAATTATATGCCAAGCAAGGACGTGGCAGTCAATTTACTAGCAGGGTATTAAACATAATTAAATATAAAATGTGTAGTAAAAAAAAAGTATAAAAACAATATTTTAATAATAATGCATTTATATTAGGATGAAAGAGATAAATGGATACAAAATGAACTTAAACAACTTACCAAACAAATTAAAGATAAAGAAGAACATCAAAGAAAAATTAGTGAGGATTTAAAACGAGATGCAGAAAAACAAATTACTTTGGAAAAGAAAATCGAAGAACATACGCGTGAAATGGAACAGCAACGAACTTCAATAGATGAACATAATAAACAATATTACGAACTTACTAAAGCAAAGGATCAGTGCCAAGCTACTCGCAAAGAACAGTTTGTTTATTATGTAGTACTTTTTATAGTTTAGATTTTAATCGAATAATATAAATTATATTTATATTATAGATATCGTCAAGAGAGTGTATTACAACTTAATTTATCTGGGTTGAAAGAAGATTTGGCAAAAGCGGATCAAAGTTTACGATCTATGGCAGGAAAACCTATTTTAAATGGTCGAGATAGTGTACGAAAAGTATTAGATACATTTCGGTAAGCATTATATAATTTTTTGGGAATATTATTATATTAATATTTTTTATTTAATATTTATAATATTTCCTTTTTAGAACACGTAAAGATATGGCCCATGAGGTGAGTAGTTATTATGGGCCTGTAATTGAGAATTTTAGTTGCGACAAGAGTGTTTATATGGCTGTAGAGGTAACTGCTGGAAATCGATTATTTCATCATATTGTGGAAACTGATAAATTTGGAACAAAAATTTTAAAAGAAATGAATAATCAACGTCTCCCAGGGGAAGTAACATTTATGCCTTTAAATCGACTTCATGTAAAAGATATAGATTATCCAGAAACTAGTGATGCCATACCGATGATATCACAATTAAATTATGATCAAAAATATGATAAAGCCTTAAGGTAAATAAATTATCAATTTTTTAATATTTTTAATATTTAATATTTTAATAATTTTTAGAAATAATAAAAATAAGAATATTTTTATGTTTAATTTGTAAATATAGGTATATATTTGGAAAAACATTAATCTGTCGTAATTTAGAAGCTGCAACAAATTTGGCTCGCACATCAGGTTTAGATTGTGTAACGCTTGAAGGTGATCAAGTATCTTCAAAAGGATCTTTAACAGGCGGATATTTTAATACATTAAGATCTCGATTAGAAATACAAAAAACTAGATCGGAATTAATAGCTCAAATTTCATCTCTCGAATCTCAATTTGCAACTCTTAAAGAAGAAATTAGAAAAGCAGACCAAAATATTAGTTCCTATGTCAGTGAGATGCAAAGAACAGAAACTAAAAACAGTAAAGCTAAGTAAGTTATATAATTAATTAATGTAATTAAAATTCGAAATTGAACATTTTAGATTTATTTTATACTTGTCATGTTTTAATACATATGAATAAAATTATTATAGGGATGTGTATGATAAAATGAAAGCAGAAATACGGCTTATGAAAGAAGAACTAAGCGCAATAGAACGATATCGTACACCGAAAGAAAGAAGTTTAGCGCAGTGTACATCGAGCTTAGAAGCAATGCGTGCAACAAAAGAAGGTTTAGAAAGTGAATTACATCAAGAACTTATGGCACAATTGTCTGTTGCCGATCAACGTCAAGTTGATACGTTAAACGATGATATAAGACGCTTAACAAAAGATAATAAAGAAGCATTTGCTAAACGTATGCGATTAGAAGCAGAAAAAAATAAATTAGAAAATTTGTTGACCAATAATTTAGTCAGAAGAAAAGATGAATTGGTTCAAGCATTACAGGAAATATCTGTAGAAGATCGGCAACGCCAATTAGAATCATCGAAAGCACAATTAGCAGATATTGAAAAAAGATTAGTAAAAGTAAATGCAGATTTTAAAGCTCAAAATGAAAGAGTAACTAATGCTATAAAAAAAGTAAGTATAGTAATTATTAATTAATTATATTAAGATTAATATTAGTATATATATGATATAAAGTTTTTTATAGCAAAAAGCAGAATCTGCAGAAGTTGAGAAATGGAAAATCAAAGAAAAAGAAGCACAAGAAAAAATAGAAGCCGATGCTAAAGATTTAGAAAAACTAGCTAGTAAATTGAATATTTTGCAACAAAAAATAGTAGAATGTACACAAAAAATCACTGAACTTGGTGCATTACCTAGTCATGAAGTATACTCCAAATTTAGTGTTATGTCTACCAAACAGTTGTTTAAAGAAATGGAAAAAGCAAACAATCATTTAAAAAAATATAGGTATATTAATAATATATATAAAAATATAAAATGTTACATAATAAAATTAATAAAATGTAACATGTTCAAAAACTTATATCATTATTTTTTATTTTAGCCATGTAAATAAAAAAGCATTAGATCAATTTATGTCATTTAGTGATCAAAAAGAAAAATTAGTAAAAAGAAAAGAAGAATTAGATAGAGGTGATGAAAAAATTAAAGAGTTAATGTCAGTACTTGAACAACGTAAATGTGAGGCAATTCAATTTACATTTAAACAAGTATGTAGCTTGATATTGTTTTGTGCTTATTATATGATCTCGTTTTGTTTGTATTTATAGAAATTAGGATTAAAACATTTAAATTATTTTTCTGTATTTAGGTAAGCAAATACTTCAGTGAAGTCTTTAAAAAACTTGTGCCATCAGGTCATGCTCAATTGGTTATGAAAACAGCAGATGGAGATGAAGGAGATGATACAACACCAGAATCTGCTGATTCTGATAGATTTATTGGTGTTGGTAAGATAATATTCACATTTATTTTTTACTATTAGAAATAAATAAAAGTAAATTATTTTGATATTTTTTCCTGTAGGTATACGAGTATCTTTTACGGGTCACAGAGCTGAAATGAGAGAAATGAATCAATTATCTGGTGGACAAAAATCACTTGTAGCATTAGCATTGATATTTGCAATTCAAAAATGTGATCCAGCACCGTTTTATTTGTTCGATGAAATTGATCAAGCTTTAGACGCGCAACACAGAAAAGCTGTAGCAGATATGATTCACGAACTTAGTTCCGATGCTCAATTTATTACGACAACTTTCAGGTATTTTATATTATTTCCTATAAATTTATTTCTTTTAATTTATTTAATCATTATTTATATTACAGACCAGAATTGTTGCAACATGCGAATAAATTTTATGGTGTTAAATTTAGAAACAAAGTTTCTCACGTTGTATGCGTAACACGAGAAGAAGCAGCAGATTTTGTAGAAGATGATACAACGCATGGTTAATATAAAATATAAATTATCATTGGTCTGGAAACGATTATTTTCTAAAAAAAAAAAAAACGAGTTTTATATAGAATATAAATTAGCTGAAATATTTTTTGTCTGTTGCTCGTTTTTACAAAAATTTTTCTAAAAAATATATGTTTATTATATTACATAAAAATTTCGATTCTTCAATACGAAGACGACACATTTTGTTAATGTACCTGTTTAGGGAACAATCAGTCATTTTTCATTGATAACTTACATATATTATTTATGTAATCTAAATATCTGTCGCTTTTCTTTTTATCAATTTATTTCTTAATTATTAGAGGTATGTATACATTCAATTTTCAATGGCTATTATTTATTAATAATAATCATTTTTATTTTTTTTCTTATTTTTTGATTGTTAGATATATATATATTTTATTTCAATGGCTATCATCAATTTCATTTCAACTGTGATATTGAAAATGAATTGTCAAATAACATATAGTTATGTAAATAATTTACTAGTATTATAAGTGAAAAAGAAATTTTTTATTCTATTAACAGTAATGTAAAAATTTATATTTGTTTTTCTATTGTATTTAAACATGAATTATATAATACATACACAATTTTAAAATCTTTGAACTTTTATTTTCAAAATGGTTTAACACCAATATGAAATACATGAAATATAAAAAAAAACAATTTCTTGTATGTTATAAAAAGAAGATAATGATCATATTCAATTGAATATCATTCTTTCTGCTACTTTTCTTTACGTTGAGTAGTTAAGCTATCATGCATATTTGTCACAACATTTTCTATCAATTCTGGAATAACAACGCCATTGACATCAATAAAATTTGCAACAGATTTTGTAACACTAGTTTCATTCACATTTCCTGTAACAGTACTTCTAACAGATAGCACAAGATTATATTTATCATCATATCTTTTTAAATATGAACTTGCTTCCCAAATAAGATCAGGATTAAAACCTGCCGGATCCCTAAAATATATAAAATATAATAACTTAAAGATTGTTTAAAATTTTAAGTGAATCATATTATATTATATAATGTATGAAATTTACCTTTGAATAGCTACAACAAATATACCCTTTTCTTTGTATGTTGTATATAAAGTGAGAAGTCCTATTAACAGGAAGTATAATGTAACACAAATAGCTAAAACTGGTTTGGATGCAGGAAAAGGATATAAATAATCACAAAGAAGAGCAACAATTGCTACTGTTACAGCAATTCCACATAGAGCTAATCTTCCATCAAGTAAAGCAAAGTTTTCTATATAATTGTATTTTTTTGTAAGTACATCCTTAACTGCATCATCTAATGCATTCTTTACTGCAGATCCATCCCATTTATTGATTTTAATTACCTAAAAGAATAAATTTAATTTAAAAAAAAGTAGATTTTTAAATAATGCCTATATATGAATGAAATGCATATTAAATAACATTCTATATCTATCAATAGTAAACATAGTATAAAAATTAAAACATGTATAAAATATAAATTGATAGTGATTTTAAAAAATGCATATTAATATATTATATAAATCCATTCACATAGTATGTAAAATTTAATTAAAATATAACTTTTGCGGTTAAAAATACCATATGTAGTATGTCTAATACATATTTACGACTGAGACACATAGCGATGAATTTTTATAATGATATCAAAATATTGGAAATACATATTTTATTAAATATTCATTCATTAAAATTACACAATTAAACTTACAAGATTTTCTGTATTTTTATCTGCACCCATTCTAACTGTAATCTTACAACAAAACAGTTATAGATATACTAATTCACTATATACACTTTTGTACACGTCAAATCATTAAATCTTTTGATACATTAATGCCACCTTAAGAACAATTTTTTAGATTTATAATAGTAATAGTAATATATAATTTACCAGATATTTTTTATTATTTTATTTAAAAAGAATATAAGAATTTAATTGTAAAAATGAATTAATAAAAAATATAAAATATTAAATGATTTAAATTAAAATTAGTTTTAGTATTAACAAATGGTTGGTGAACCTGCAGGATGAAGCACTCGTATTTTGATCGTTTACGCGTGTTCAGAAGATGCGGAATTCTTTAATTGTCAAGTGAGAAGAGGAAAAATGGCGGATGAAAATGAGGATCAATGGTTATATGGAGATTCAACTGATGGAAAAGAATATACACCGACATCCGTTCAACCAGAAAGCCAAGAAAATGATTCAATTCCTGCTACAATACAAGAAAAGTCAGAAATCTTGGAAGATCAGAAAACAGAAAGTGTTATTGATCCACCAACAGAGGTTCGCTTTTCCTAACCTTTTATTTAGTTATTATTTTCGGTTTTTATTGAGAAAAATTAACAAGAATGATCATAAGATATTAAATGTTTAAGCTTTTGTAATATTGGTTATATACGTTATTCGAAAAAATATCTTCAAAAATATTTTATCACATCAAAATACGCATTATTACTCGTACAAACATAACCTATTTAATTTGTAAACGATTTGAAATTAAATTCAATCCTTAATGTTTATCTTTAATTATAGCCATCTGAAGAGGCAGAACCACCAGAAGAAGAATCTTCACCAACTAATAATATTCAAAATGAAAATAATACAGAAATAAACAAAAATGGAATAAGAGAAGCTTCCAGTCAAGAAGATGGAGAAGCTGCCAGTGATTCAGATTCTGATGATGATGTACATGTTGTTATTGGTGATATTAAATCGACCCCTGCATATGGTAGCCTCAATATTAAAAGAGGAGGATTGCTCACAAATGCATCAGGTGTTCCAGATAAATTAAATAAACAACCAGGAAAATTCAGTATAGACGAATTTGAAACTATAGGAGTTATCAATGGTATGCCTGCTCATGAGTTTAATTTAGATCAGTTAGAAGATAAACCTTGGAGACAGCCTGGTGCTGACATTACTGATTACTTTAATTATGGCTTTAATGAAGAAACATGGAGAGCTTATTGTGAAAGACAAAAGAGAATGAGAAGTGAATCTGGAGTAGGTTTGATATTGAATGCAGGGGGAGGTAGTGGTAATGCAGGCAGTATGAGAGTACCTCAAGTTGCAATTACTAATGATAATAGTAAATATTCTGGCATAATGGGACCAAAGAGGGCAGGACCACCTCCAGGAAGAAAAATGGCAGGGACAATAGATGTAATTGGTAGTTCAGGTTTAGCTTCAAGAAGAAATCTTGATAAATCTCCACCAAAAGGAAATGTGATACAAGTAATGACTGCAGATAGAAGAGAATATTCTAGAAAACCAGGTTTTCCTGATATGAGTGTGCCACCACCAGGAGCAGGAATGCCTCCTGCATTTGATATGCCTCCTCCTGGATATCCTGGAGAACCAGCTCCTTTTTACATGCCTGAAACAGATCCATATTATCAAAGTTATGAACCTACACAAGATAATCAATGGGGCAACGATCCGGTATATATTACATCTTACATGTTTTACTATTAATTTTTATTTCTCAAAAAAAATTTGATTATTCTTTATATTTCAGACATGGCAACCAACAAATTTAGCTATTCCAATGACAGAAGGGGAAGATGAAAAAGATACTGGCCCAAAAACAATACCAACTATGGTACCTCCTACAAATATTCCTCCTATAATGCCACCTAGAGATTCCCGAGATCGTGAAAGAGATCGGGAAAGAGAAAGAGATCGCGATAGAGAATTAGATTCAATGGGAAGGGACAGAGAAAGAGATAAGGATAGAGATCGCGATCGTGAAAGAGAAAAGGATTCTATGATTAGAGAACGAGACAGAGAAAGAGATTCAATGTCACGAGATGAAGAAAGAGATCGCGATAGGTCTCGATCTCAATATCGACACAAAGATCGGTAATAAAGCAATGCGGAGTTAAAAAATATGTGATATTTATAATTAATATCATTTTCAACTTACTTCATTACAATTATGATTTACCAATTTATTTTTTTCATTTATTTACACCTTTATTTCTCGATACCTATGTTATCTATCTAAAATAATAAAATAATAAAATTGTAATATAAATAAGTAATAATAAAATTGTGTAACAATACTTTCTATATCTTTTTAGACATCGACATCGATCGAGATCTCGGTCTCGTAGACATAAATCCAGGTCCCGAAGTCCAAGCCGACGTAAGAAGAAATCTAGACGTTCTGAGAGAGAACGTTCTAAGGAAGAGAGCGAATAAAAGAAAAAATATTTACAAAATATCCGCGGCCACATTGGCATGCTGAATATAAAATGCTGAGTCTTTTAATAATGTAACTTTTCATATGTTACTTTCCAGAATATACGTTGATTATTATTTCATAAAACGAATAGCAGGTGCAATAAGTAATTTGATTTTACCCGAGACTATCATACAACATATTCTATAGTTCTCATTCGTGCGTAATCAACAATTTCTAGCCAACAAATAAGTTATAAACAATAAGAATAAACTTTACCTTTAAAGATATAAAATGTAATCCTCATAATTTCAATTCATTGTAATCCTCATAAAAAATGAGTAATATTTACTAAATATTACACTATTTATATAATACAGGTACATCTACTAAGGAAACAAACGGGAGAAAAGAATTATGCAGGATACCAAATCAAATTGAAATTTTGCCATTCAATGTATGGTTTTATATCATAATGTTATTACAGAAATGGTATTTTATAATAATTAAAAGTAATAGTAGTTTATTGGTAAATCACTCGGGAGTGAATCGATTGATCGATACTCGTACCGACTGTACAGTCGGATATGCATTGATCAATGCACATGTTCTTTTTCTTTTTGTAAATTTAATTATACCACATTTTTTGCATCAAATCTTCCCATTTTTCATTATCATTAATAATATCATCATACATAATGGAAAAAAATGTTACATTTGTACAGCCATATACACGTTACATTTAGAATACCGTTAATTCATTATCATTTTTTTTCAAGTGTGTAAGTGTGTAAAAGTGTCGTGTAAACCTGATGCATTAGGTATGCCTACTAATGAGTAAAATGCTAATAATCAAGACAAACTACCAGTATGGCTACCTACGTTTTAATGTCAATTTTTTCACTTTCGAATAATTATCTTGAAATTTTGAAAATTTAAAGAATTTTTTGAATTATTTGCGACTTTACTAATAAAAATTCAAAAGAAACATAACAAATATTCAATAAAAGCAAGAGAACGTAGATCGCCCTACACGTAAATTGTCTCGAATCATCGGTGTAGGAAATGACAATAAATATATATATATATGTATATATATATGTATATATATATATATATATATATATATAAAATTTCTAAGATAGGTATTCCTTGAATATATATAAAAAAGAAAAAAAATTAAGAAGAAAAGGCAAAACTCAAGTAACAGAAAGCATACATGTAATTATCATAATTAATTGCGTCTACTAGTTATAAAGTTTACAATACAAACAAATACCATTTAAAAAATATACTGTAGAATATTTAATTCGATTAGACAATCGTTTTTAACTTTAATTTTTTTAAAGGAGAGCATTTGTAGTTGTAAAAATGCAGTTATATCAATACGGTTTGTTTCTATTTTTTATCTTTAATATTTTTTTTTTTTTTTTTTTTTAATAAACGAAAAATACAACATTCAATTCAAAGAGATATAAAATAAAGGGAAAATAATGGGAAAAAACAAAAAATATAAAGAAAAACCGTGAACACTAACGACGAAATAAGTTGAAATAACCATTTGAATCAAAGAAATTAGAAATGCACTGGATCCAAAGAGCCAAGTTTACATACGATGACAATCTAAAACGTTGAATCGAAAAATGAATAAGAGAACGTAGAAATTCTTTTTGATTTTGTTTTTTTTTTTTTTTTTTTTTTTTTATTATTCATTTTATTGTAATAAGTTATCACGACATCCTCCTTTCACATTATATTCAGATTCGAAAATCTTTTTATTTAACGTTCTAGAAAATATGAAATACAATCGACAAAGACGCTAATTAGTATATAATAATACCGTAACGATGTGAATCGTTCCTGGAAATAGTTTTACAATACATATATATCGGCGGAAACGCTTTGCATGTTGTTGGTTCGACAGAACATTTAAAGTAAAGCCGCAAAACAGAACTCTTTGGACCTGGGCATCTTAAGAAACCGCTACCACCACGAGTCGAAATAAATTCGTATATCCCAATCAAAGAATCGATCAACAGATAAACAGGAATGCGATAATTGATGAACGAACGAACACGATACATATTTCGTTAAACAAGAAAGAAACAAATAATCGAATGAAGCTGAAAACTTATTGCAAAGAATTGTTTTTCTTTTAGCCTTTATATTGTAAAAAATCTCTCGCGTGCATCGTTTTTCGCGTACTGTTTTTTCGAAAAATTTCGGAATGTCGGTTCTACTATCGACATAAGATTATTTAAAAAAATCTACGCTCTTTTTTTTTCTTTTTTTTTTTCCTTTTTTTTTCTTTTTTTTTTTTTTACTGAGGAATGGGTGGGTTTTTTTTCGGGGTGGCGGTTTGTAGTGGCTCTTTTTCGTCGCTAGTGCATTCTTTTTATAAACTGCTTTTTTTTGACATGCTCTCTCGTTACTTTTTTCCTTTTTTTTTTTAGTTTTTACTTAAATGGTACAATGACGTATTTTTTTTGTTTGTATCTTTAATCTACTCGCACTGTTCTGCCTGCTTGTAAAAAACATCGTCGAAAATGATTCTTTTCGTGGCTATTTCATCGTTTCTACGTTCTATACACTAATATACAAGTTATGCAATTTTTTGTTTTAATCCGTATGCCTGTCCGTCCCACTTATCTAATTATCCGCTAATATGGAATATATTTCTTGCTTTTTATATCCCTCTGCATCTACCGTGTGTCCCAAAAGCATCACCGGCTCGTACATTGCTCGCGCGAGTATCGAACAACAATTATTTTTTTTATTTTCTCTTTTTACGTTCAACGAATGAATAAACCGCTATTGTGAAACCGATAATAATTAACGAGAAGCTAGAATACAAGAAGAGAGCTTTCAAAAAGTTATTACCGTCTATCACAAAATTTCACACCTCTCCTTTTCAAGCGATTCGAAGCGAACGCAACACGTCAAACAATTTACAATTACAGCTTATACATGCTTCGTATATATTACAAACGCCTTACGATTTAGCCGATAGATGATATCTTTTTCTTATCGTTTCGCAGCAATGAACGATTCTTAATTCGCAACAATGTACACGCACGCGAATATTAAATATATCGAAATAATAAAAGTCACACGAGTGACACGACAATTCGACGCGTGCAAGTGTAAGAGCCAGTGGCGTGGCAAACGACGTGTACGCATACATATATGACATATATCTGACAAATATATACGATATATATATATTTATATATATATGTTCAATTAGCCCTGCGAATCCATGGTTGTCTTCGTGTGACCGTGTCGAGGAGAATGTGTTACGTGTATTCTCGTGAGACGATGATGATGATGATGATGAGAAATGATGAGAAAATGACGATATCTCTGTGATGAGAATAGCGCGCTACTGTACATCAGTCTTAATATCAGGGCGCACCATTCCCGTGGATGTTACACTACTACGTCCTCTTCGTTCTTCCTTGGTTCACGAGTGTATCTCGTCAACACCGAACGGGCGCCAACCCTGTGAACGATGAACCAAGGATATCGCGAATCAATTTTCTAATTCTCGTTTTTCTTTGTTATTCGATTAACTGTTTGCTCGTTTACGAATATAGCGCCATGGCAGTTGAAACCGGTGGGTGCGAAGATGGTGAAAAAATGAAGTACACGGTGTCCCGAATATGTATGCTTTTGTATGTATATATCGTGTATATTGTAAATTTGTATTCGTAAGCTTACATCCAACGAAGAGAGAAAGAGAGAGAGAGAGAGAGAGAGAGAGAAACGAGAGCTTTGCTTCTTCTTCTTCTTCTTCTTCTTCTTCTTCTTTTCTTCTTCTTCGTTAAACGTTCGTACATACGGATACGATGTTCGCCGATACGAATATGCTCTGGTGTCTACGTGTAATGTTTGTATGCGTGTTTATTTGCGAATATGAATGTGTAATGTATCTGTGTGCATGTGTATGTATAAGTGTATGTAGATCAGTGTATGGATGCGTGTGTACGATCGAGTGTGTTCTACAAGTGGGAGGTCGCAGATCTTTCATATATATATAATACAATTAGCATGTAGTATTAAAATCATATACAATTGTTACA